>NC_080554.1:9387500-9635000 GCF_028640845.1 Ahaetulla prasina
ATAGATAGATGATATAGATGGATAGAAAAATATCATGATAGATAGAGATAGATAGATGATATAGATGGATAGAAAAATATCATGATAGATAGAAGATAGATAGATAGATAGATAGATAGATAGATAGATAGATAGATAGATAGATAGATAGATAGATAGATAGATAGATAGATGATATAGATGGATAGAAAAATATCATGATAGATAGATAGATAGATAGATGATATAGATGGATAGAAAAATATCATGATAGATAGATGATAGATAGATAGATAGATAGATAGATAGATAGATAGATAGATAGATAGATAGATAGATAGATAGATAGATAGATAGATAGATGATATAGATGGATAGAAAAATATCATGATAGATAGATAGATAGAAAAATATCATGATAGATAGAAGATAGATAGATAGATAGATAGATAGATAGATAGATAGATAGATAGATAGATAGATAGATAGATAGATAGATAGATGATATAGATGGATAGAAAAATATCATGATAGATAGATAGATAGATAGATAGATAGATAGATAGATAGATAGATAGATAGATAGATAGATAGATAGATAGATAGATAGATAGAAAAATATCATGATAGATAGAAGATAGATAGATAGATAGATAGATAGATAGATAGATAGATAGATAGATAGATATAGAAAAATATCATGATAGATAGATAGAGATATAAATAGATTGATAGATCATATGACACAGAGAGATGACAGATGATAGATGATAGATAGATAGATAGATAGATAGATAGATAGATAGATAGATAGATAGATAGATCATATGACACACAGAGAGAGATGATAGATGAGAGAGAGAGAGAGAGAGATCCTTCCCCCAGGAGTGGGGTGGGAATGGAAATTTGCAGTATCCTTCCCCCAGGTGTGGGGTGGGAATGGGGATTTTGCAGTAATCCTTCCCCTGCCACACCCACCAAGCCAACACCACACCCACCAAGCCAAGACACACCCACAGAACTGGCAGTAAAAAAAAACTTGGATTTCACCATGTTTTGTGGCTCATTGAGGGTTTAAGGTTGCCAACCCCTGGTTTAACCCGTAGGATGGAGCAAGGTTTGTTGATTTATTTTAATCTTAACATTTATCTTAGAAAAGGTCTATCTCAATTTTGGGATCTTGGATAAGTTCCATAGATCAACCCAATACTTCTCAAAATTCTACGGCATGGTGAACGTCCCAAGAAGTGAGCAAGTTAGGAGATTCTGTGTATCGTGGAGGACCACATCAAACTATATTCTCTGATCAAAACACCCTTTGTCATAGTTTTCATGTTTCATGTTATTTTTTTCCTTCCAAATTTAACCAGTCCAGCAAAAAAAAAAAATCTTTCTGATAATTGATGGTTGGCCAGCAGGAATTGATTCTGTTCCCTTCTTACGGCAAAGCGAGTAGCCCCTCTCGGTTGGAAAGATAAATTTACGGCTTCAATTACTCAGTGGATGGAAGACCTGATGTTTCTTCCAACTTATGAATGAGTCACTTACAGTTATAGATTATATATGGACAATTACAATGAAATATGGTCATCCTTTACCGAAGCTGTTTTATTATAAAGGTTTATGGAGTCCTTGGGGCTTTCAGAATTTGGTGGGTTTTTTTGTTTTTTGCTTCGGGATGTGTTATGGACCTACTAAGGAACATCATGTGCACAGATGATGTTACCTAGTTGGGTAGTGAAACATCTGTGAGAAAACTACCAAGAGAGCACCAAGAACCCCACAGTTTTCCTCCTCCTGTTCCACTCCACACAATCCATTCCCTTCTAACACTGATGATGTTACTTAGTTGGGTAATAAGACATCTGCAAGAAAGCCACCGAGCTCACAGAGCACAAGGACACCCACAGTCACCAAGTCCTTCTCCTCCTCCTCCTCCTCCTCCTCCTCCTCCTCCTTCTCCTCCTCCTCCTCCTCCTCCTCCTCCTCCTCCTCCTCCTCCTCCTCCTCCTCCTCCTCCCAAACCCCAGACCCTTCTAGCACTGATAATGTTACCTAGTTGGGTAATGAAACATCTACAAGAAAACCTCCAAGCTCAGAAAGCACAAGGACACCAGTCACCATTTCCTCCTCCTCCTCCTCCTCTTCCTCCTCCTGCTCCTCTTCCTCCTCCCAAACCCCACTCCCTTCTAGCATTGATGATATTACCTAGTTGAGTTATGAAACGTCTGCAAGAAAACCACCAAGCTCAGAGACCACCAAGGACCCCAACAGTCCAACCCTCAGTTCTATAAACTTTTATAATGCTTTTATACATAACTTATCTTCCTTCCCCCTTTTCCTTTTTTCTATAATTCCACCCCCCCACACTTGCTTTAATTAAATAAAGGCCAAAAAGAAGAGAAAGAAGGATTAGATTCATGCAAGACTTTTAACCTCTATAACTCCCCCCGGTTTGCGCCAAATATCTGACCTTCGGACCTTTCGCCGGGAATTAAAAACTTATTTATTTCTCCAAGCGGGACTGGCCTGATTTTTAAATTTTTAAAATTTTTAAAATTTTAATTTTTTGTAATTTTAATGGGGTATTTTAGGTTGGGTCAATTGACGGTTTTAATTCGGCCATTATTGAATATGTATTTTAAATTGATATTTTAACTTTGTATATTTTATTGTTTTTATCTTTGGCTGTACACCGCCCTGAGTCCTTCGGGAGAAGGGCGGTATAAAAATTTAAATAAATAAATAAATAAAATAAATAAACTCGAGTTTACGGAAACCCAAAGATTTTTCCGGCGCTCCGGCATGTGCAAAGACCAGCTGGCCATAAAAGCAGGCGCATGTTCCAGCCAGCTGACCTTTGGGTTTCCATTCTGGTTTGGGCACTCAGTACCAAAAAGAATTCGCCATCACTGTTCTAGAGTCTCAATGTCTTTTTTATATCGCGGCAACCAAAACTGAATCTAGTATTTTAAGTGTGGTCTTACCAAGGCTTTATAACGTGATACCGATACATAGAATTATGTATTACGATATGATCTTGATTTCTATCCTTCTGTTAATGCAATCCGGGATTACATTATTGTGGTTTTTCAAGAAGAAGAAGCAACATCCTCCTTGTGTTTCATTTTTTTTTTTAAAGAACAAGTTTTTATTGATTTTTTTAGTTCCCTCCCCTACACACATACATGATTTATGAACAGAGTATTGGCCGTATTGTATCTAATGCGATTCAATATATTCAAATATATTTTACTTAGTTACAGATTAACATTAGTCCTAATGTTCTTCCCTTCCTCAGTGGGTTGTCTTCGGCAGCTGAGTTGCGCCCGGATTCAGATTTTAGTCCTACTTTCTTGAATGAAAAGAAGGACTCGGGGTGACATGGTAGCAGCGTTACAATGTTTGAGGGGCTGCCACAAACAAGAGGGGGACAATAATAATAATAATAATAATAATAATAATAATAATAATAATAATAATAATAATAATAATAATAATAATAATAATAATAATAATAATAATATTTTAATTTGTATACCACCCTTCTCCCGAAGGACTCAGGGCAGTGAACAGGCAAATAAAATACAAACAAACATACTCAATAATTAAAACAACCCTTAAAAAACTGATTCAAATATGCCAGAAAATTTAAAATGACATTACACCCCATAAAATTACAAAATTTAAAACCCATCAACAATTCAATTAAAATTTAAAATTAAAATCAGGCCAGTCCAGCCATATGAAATAAATAGGTTTTAAGTTCGCGGCGAAAGGTCCTAAGGTCAGATAGTTGTCGAAGCCCGAGGGGAAGTTCGTTCCACAGTGTAGGAGCCCCCACAGAGAAGGCCCTCCCCCTGGGGGCCGCCAGTCGACATTGTTTGGCTGATGGCACCCTGAAGAGTCCCTCTCTGTGGGAACGCACCGGACGCTGGGAGATAGAAGCCGGCAGTAGACGGTCCCGTAGGTAGCCCGGTCCTAAGCCATGGAGCGCTTTAAAGGTGGTAACCAATACCTTGAAGCACACCCGGAAAACAACAGGTAGCCAGTGCAGTCTGCGCAGGATAGGTGTTACGTGGGAGCTCCGAACCGCTCCCTCAATAACCCGTGCAGCCGCATTCTGGACTAGCTGAAGTCTCCAGGTGCTCTTCAAGGGGAGCCCCATGTAGAGAGCATTGCAGTAGTCCAGGCGACAGGTAACGAGAGCATGAGTGACCGTGCATAGGGCATCCCGGTCCAGGAAGGGACGCAACTGGCGGATCAGGCGAACCTGATAAAAAGCTCTCCTGGAGACGGTCGCCAAATGATCTTCAAAGGACATCAATGTATTCCCCAAGCACCTGAAGGCAGGACAACCGGTTCGGACCGGTTCGAGTAAACCAGTAGCTCCGACGATCAGTTGGCCCCGTCCTCCCACTCTATCCTGTCCTTTATTTCCTGCTTTGTAGCAGGAAGTGCTGATTCACCGAACCGGTTGTTAAACCAGCAACATTCCACCGCTGAATCGATGGAAACCAGGAGAGAAGAATTTTAAGAAAATGTTGGATAACCATCTGTCTGAAGTGGTGTAGGGTTTCCTGCCTGGGCAGGGGGTTGGACTAGAAAGCCTCCAAGGTCCAACTCTGTTGTTACTATTATTATTAGAAACAACCTACGACTAAAGAGGATTTTCCTGACAGTGAGAACAATGAATCAGCAGAACGACTTGCCTCCAGAAGTTGTGGGTGCTTCATCACTGGAGGCTTTTAAGAAGAGATAGGATAACCATTTGTCTGAAATGGCATAGCGTTTCCTCTTGAGAAGGGGGTTGGACTAGAAGACCTCTAAGATCCCTTCCAACTCTTCTGTTCTGCTTCTTTTCCTTCTCCAAACATCAAACATCCTTTCTGGCTCTTATCACTTTGACGGCAGCTACCTAACAATTGTAAAACAACGACAAGAAAATAAACCCCACTAATTGTCGGGTGGGGAAAAGAGGTGAAAAAAACATCAGGGGTGGGGCAGAAAGAGCGATAAGGAAGGCAAGGCGAACACTGGCAACTGAAATCAACCCAGCATTTTTTTTTCTTTTTGCATTGTGTTGTTCTTGTTGTTGTTGTTGTTGTTGTTTTTCCTGGAGTAGTCGACCCCCGCCATGCATGGCAAGCAGGCATTAAATTCTCGCTCAATTCAAAAGCTTGCCATTATTCCGTAATTTTGTATGTAAATAAGATGTATTAGGGAACCACTCAAGCAATTAATTAAACAGCTGTTACAGAATCAGTGATAAAGGAAACAAGAAGGGGGGGAGGGTGGATATGCAGAAATTTCACTCTCCCCATCATCAGTATCCCCTTTATTTATTTATTTCTAGTCCCAGCGGTGCAGAGATGCACAGGGCTCATGTGTCAAGAATCTCAAATGAGATTTTTATTTTATTTTTTGGGTGGCGTTGGTTGGAACGGTTTTTTTTAATTATTATTTGCATTTATATCCCGCCCTTCTCCGAAGACTCAGGGCGGCTTACACTATGTTAACAATAGTCTTCATCCATTTGTATATTTATATACAAAGTCAACTTTTATTGCCCCCAACAATCTGGGTCCTCATTTTACCTACCTTATAAAGGATGGAAGGCTGAGTCAACCTTGGGCCTGGTGGGACTAGAACCTGCAGTAATTGCAAGCAGCTGCTGTTAATAACAGACTGCATTAGCAGTCTGAGCCACAGAGGTTGACGTGTCTTGATTGAACATGGGGAAGATGGATCAACAGGAATCCTGGTTTGACAATATTGCCAATTCCTGATAGGTCTTTGGAGGTCTTAAAACAAAGAACGGGCCATCCGCCTGTGGCTTTTCATTGCATTGGTCAGAATGTTTGACGTTTTTCTTGTTTTAATTTATTTATTTTATTTTATTTAATATAAACATTCCATCTTCCCTTAAACAGTGTGTCGTCCAGGTACAAATATCTCTGTGCAATAGCCATCAAGATTTACAATACTGATATTAATTCTCTGATCTTACAATTGTAGTATTGAACATAGTAAACCTATTCATATTCAGGAGCTGCTGGTACAGTTCTAGAGAGGAATTATTGAGTCTGTCATCTGCACCTCCGTAACTGTCTGGTTTGGTTCTGCAACCCAACAAGAAAGACACAGACTTCAGAGGATAATTAGAACTGCAGAAAAAACAATGGCTACCAACCTGCCTTCCATTGAGGACCTGTATACTGCACGAGTCAAAAAGAGGGCTGGGAACAATTAGCACAGGGGCCCCCCAAGGCTGTGTGCTCTCCCCACTTCTCTTCTCTCTGTATACCAATGACTGCATCTCCAATGATCCATTTGTTAAGCTACTGAAGTTCGCAGATGACACAACAGTGATTGGTCTCATTCGAGACAATGACGAATCCGCATATAGACGAGAGGTCGAACGACTAGCCTTGTGGTGCAACCAAAACAATCTGGAACTGAACACACTCAAAACCGTAGAAATGGTGGTAGACTTTAGGAAAAACCCTTCCATACTTCCACCTCTCACAATACTTGACAACACAGTATCAACAGTAGAAACCTTCAAATTTCTGGGTTCTATCATATCGCAAGATCTCAAATGGACAGCTAACATCAAAACATCATTAAAAAGGACAACAAAGAATGTTCTTTCTGCGCCAACTCAGTAAGCTCAAACTGCCCAAGGAGCTGCTGATCCAATTCTACAGAGGAATTATTGAGTCTGTCATTTGCACCTCTATAACTGTCTGGTTCGGTTCTGCAACCCAACAAGAAAAACACAGACTTCAGAGGATAATTAGAACTGCAGAAAAATAATTGCTACCAACTTGCCTTCCATTGAGGACCTGTATACTGCACGAATCAAGAAGAGGGCCGTGAAAATATTTGCAGATCCCTCGCATCCTGGACATAAACTGTTTCAACTCCTACCCTCAAAACGACGCTATAGAGCACTGCACACCAGAACAACTAGACACAAGAACAGTTTTTTCCCGAAGGCCATCACTCTGCTAAACAAATAATTCCCTCAACACTGTCAGACTATTTACTGAATCTGCACTACTATTAATCGTTTCATAGTTCCCATCACCAATCTCTTTCCACTTATGACTGTATGACTATAACTTGTTGCTGGCAATCCTTATGATTTATATTGATATATTGATCATCAATTGTGTTGTAAATGTTGTACCTTGATGAACGTATCTTTTCTTTTATGTACACTGAGAGCATATGCACCAAGACAAATTCCTTGTGTGTCCAATCACACTTGGCCAATAAAATTCTATTCTATTCTATTGTTTCCTGATTGCTTATTTGTACCCTATGACTATCATTAAGTGTTGTATCTTAGAATTATTGATGAATGTATCTTTTCTTTTATGTACATTGAGAGCATATGCACCAAGACAAATTCCTTGTGTGTCCAATCACACTTGGCCAATAAAAAAATTCTATTCTATTCTATTCTATTCTATTCTATTCTATTCTATTCTATTCTATTCTATTCTATTCTATTCTATTCTATTCTATTTTTTCCTCTTAACGTATCTTCTACTAAGAATAATATTAAGCATTGTAATCCTAATAATGTGAGTCCCTTGGACTGCAAGGCGATCCAACCGGTCAGTCCTAGAGGAGATCAACCCTGACTGCTCTTTAGAAGGCCAGATCCTGAAGAGGAAACTCAAATCCTTTGGCCACCTAATGAGAAGGAAGGACTCTCTGGAGAAGAGCCCAATGCTGGGAACGATGGAGGGCAAAAGAAGAAGGGGACGGCAGAGAACAAGGTGGCTGGATGGAGTCACTGAAGCAGTCGGCGTGAGCTTAAATGGACTCCAGAGGATGGCAGAGGACAGGAAGGCCTGGAGGAATGTTGTCCATGGGTTCACGATGGGTGGGACGTGACTTCACAACTAACAACAACAACAAATCCTTATAATCCTAATAATAACAATCATCATATTGTTTACATCTCTATCTTAATGTATTTTCTACTCTTCTTTAATCTCCTTTTTATTTTTTTTATTTAATTTTGTCACAACAGTATACATAAACATTGTCATAAGTAAAAAACATATCATGAAATACACACACACACACACACACAAACACACACACACACACACACATGGAGTCAGGTAATGAGTTCCAAGCATTAACAACTCTGTTGCAGAAGTCATATTTTCTGCAATCAAGTTTGAAGCGGTTGACATTAAGCTTGAATCTATTTTTTGCTCTTGTAATATTGCGATTGAAGCTGAAGTAGTCATTTACAGGAAGGATATTGCAATAGATGATTTTGTGTGTTGAACACAGGTCATGTCGAAGACGACAGAGTTGTAAGTTTTCTAATCCCAGGATTTCGAGCCTGGTGGTATAAGGTATTTTGTTGTTTTCGGAGGAGTGAAGAACTCTTCTAGTAAAATATTTCCGGACGCGTTCTATTGCATTTATGTCAGAGATGTGGTGTGGGTTCCAGACTGATGAGCAGTATTCAAGAATAGATCCGGCAAATGTTTTGTATGCTCTAGTTAGTAGTGTAGAGTTTTTGGAAAAGAAGCTAGGTAAAATTATTAAATTATTATTATTATTATTATTATTATTATTATTATTATTATTATTATTATTATTATTATTAATATTATTATTATTATTAATATTATTAAAATAATAAAATTATTTCCAACTTCCATTCTTATTCTCTAACCATGGATAAAATAGTTCCCATATCCGATCATGTCTCTTTGTTTGATCATATGGTGGGAAAGAATTCTGGAGAAATCCTGGTTTTACTGTATTACCAACTATTGAAAGGTCTTTTGAGACAAAGGATGGGCTGTCCGCCTGTGGCATTGGTCAGAATGGTTGGGGAGAGAGGAGAGGAGAGGAGAGGAGAGGAGAGGAGAGGAGAGGAGAGGAGAGGAGAAGAGAAGAGAAGAGAAGAGAAGAGAAGAGAAGAGAAGAGAAGAGAAGAGAAGAGAAGAGAAGAGAAGAGAAGGGAAGGGAAGAGAAGGGTTGGAAGGGACCCTAGAAGTCATCTAGTCCAACCCCCTGCTTAGGCAGGAAACCCTACACCACTTCAGACAAATGGTTATCCAACCTCTTCTTAAAAGCCTCCAGGGATGGAACACCCACAACTTCTGAAGGCAAGCAGTTCCACCGATTAATAGTTCTCATTCTCAGGACATTTCTTCTTAGTTCTAAGTTGCTCCTTGATTGAGGTGTCTCCTGTTTTGATGGAATGTTGGGGAAGAAATATCAACAGGAATCCTGGTTTTACCTTATTGCCAGTGACTGATAGGTCTTCTGAGGTCTCGAATGGACCATCCATCTGTTGGTTTTCGTTGCATTGGTCAGAACGGTTGACCAATGTTTTGATTGAAGGCTGGGGAAGAATTATCAACAGGAATCCTACTGATAGGTCTTTTGAGGTCTTGAAACAAAGGACGGACCATCCATCTGTTGAGAATGCTCCTAATAACATAGTAGAAGACTTTTAAAAAAAAAATGCAAGAGATCACAAGGACATCTCCAGATAGATAGATTTCCTGCCCACAATTCTCAAAGGATGCAACTTGTCTAAGGACATGAACCGGGGTGAAATCTAAAAATTTTCCCTACCGGTTCTGTGGACGTGGCTTAATTGGTGGGCGTGGCTTGGTGGTCAGGTGACTGAATGGGCATGGCCAATAATAATAAATAATAAAAATAATAAAGTATACAAAACTTGGGAGTGCACTGGTCTACCTTTAAAAATAGAGGCACCAGTCTACTAATTGCCTTTTTTTTGGAGGCACCGGTCTACCTTCTTTAAAAATAGAGGCACCAGTCTACTAATTGCCTTTTTTTGGGAGACACCAGTCTACCTTCTTTAAAAAAAGAGGCACCAATCTACTAGCCACCTACAGCACTGATCAGCTGTAGTGTGGCCCTTTGAACTGCCATGGCAGTCATTTAAGGCCGTTTGCAGCTATATCACCACCGAGTGCTTCAGGGACAGAGAACAAGAACAGCAAGGCAGGGGCAGGGGCGGGTAAGGATTTTTGCAACCAGTTCTCCGAACTACCCGCCCCCATCGCTACCGGATTGTGCGATCCGGTCTGAACTGGGAGCATTTTACCCCTGATATGAACCATCTTCTTAAGTTCTTTTGTTTCTAGGCTGAAGTTCTAGTCTACAAAGCTCAATTTTGATGGCGTTCAATGCCAACCCCCCTCCAGTTCCGCACACTCCTAAATAAGCACCTTTGAAAATTGTAGTGCAACTCACCATTCAATTTTTTCTCCGTTTGCCCAAAACAACTGACAGATTATTAAATCTGTGTTCTTTTTTTTTTTTTTTACCGAACATGAGGTAGGAAAGCAATTTTTTTTCCCTTTCCTCCACTTTTCCAACATGGGACAATTTCTTCCCCAGCTGTCCTCAATATGGCAGATTTAATGACTTCAAATGAGAGGCATTTATCTCTGAAATAACTGTTGTGCTTTTTTTTTAAAAAAAAAGCAGCAATGGAAAGATCAATAAATTCATTACCGCACACAAGCAGTGGGGGAAAAATTGTGTCTTGTTCTCCAATGATTGCCACACAGTGAATTTTTAGTATCCGAGGGGCTTCCAAGTACAGTGTTTTCT
This sequence comes from Ahaetulla prasina, assembly GCF_028640845.1. Taxonomy (NCBI): domain Eukaryota; kingdom Metazoa; phylum Chordata; class Lepidosauria; order Squamata; family Colubridae; genus Ahaetulla; species Ahaetulla prasina. The sequence goes on from NC_080554.1 coordinate 9,398,118, forward strand.
AGCCTTTATCTGAAAGTACCGCGGGTTAAAATCTATAAGCAGACTTTTTGGCAAATGCCAGGGTAAAATATTTTTGGCCAGGATGTTGTGGGGTTTATTTAAACACACTAATGTTGGTTTTTGAGGGAAAGTAGAGTAGAGTAGAGAGAGTAGAGTAGAGTAGTAGAGTAGAGGAGTAGAGTAGAGTAGAGTAGAGTAGAGTAGAGTAGAAGAGTAGAGTAGAGTAGAGTAGAGTAGAGTAGAGTAGAGTAGAAGAGAGTAGAAGAGTAGAGTAGAGTAGAGTAGAATAGAATAGTAGAGTAGAGTAGAGTAGAGTAGAGTAGAGTAGAGTAGAGTAGAGTAGAGTAGAGTAGAATAGAATAGAAGAGTAGAGTAGAGTAGAGTAGAGTAGAGTAGAAGAGTAAAGTAGAGTAAAGTAGTAGAGTAGAGTAGAGTAGAGTAGAGTAGAGTAGAATAGAATAGAAGAGTAGAGTAGAGTAGAGTAGAGTAGAGTAGAGTAGAAGAGTAGAGTAGAGTAGAATAGAATAGAATAGAAGAGTAGAGTAGAGTAGAGTAGAGTAGAGTAGAGTAGAGTAGAGTAGAGTAGAGTGGAGTAGAGTAGTAGAGTAGAGTAGAAGAGTAGAATAGAGTAGAGTAGAGTAGAAGAGTAAAGTAGAGTAAAGTAGTAGAGTAGAGTAGAAGAGTAAAGTAGTGTAAAGTAGTAGAGTAGAAGAGTAGAGTAGAGTAGAGTGGAGTAGAGTAGAAGAGTAGAGTAGAGTAGAGTAGAGTAGAGTAGAAGAGTAGAATAGAGTAGAGTAGAGTAGAAGAGCAGAGCAGAGCAGAGCAGAACAGTTGTTGCGACCTTCCAACAAGCAAAGTCCATGGGGAGGCCTGCTTCGCTTAAATGGCCATGTTAGGAGCTTTGCAATGTGTGATTCACTTAACCACAGCGGCAAGGAAGGCCGTAGCACGGGGCAAAGCTCACTTCATCATCTTGCTTAGAAAGATGGAAAATTGGGACTGAGTTGCGGTCATAAGTCAAGGACTTGCCTGTCACGCTAAGATGATTCCCCAGAGATATAAAGTTGTTCGCATCTCTGTGTGTGTTTGTGTCGTATGTGTATGCGTGTGTGTGTGTGTGTGTGTGTCTAGTGTGTATCTCAATAGAGAAACTCTGGGTGACGTACAATTAAAAGTAAAGGTAAACACATATGTGCTAGTTGTTCCCGACTATAGGGGGTGGTGCTCATCTCTGTTTCAAAGCCGAAGAGCCAGCCCTGTCCGAAGACATCTCCATGGTCACGTGGCTGGCATGACTCAATGCCAAAGGCACATGGAACGCTGTTACCTTCCTGTCAAAGGTTGTCCCTGTTTTTCCAAGTAGTTTTTTTTTTACGTGCTTTCGAACTTCTAGGTTGGCAGAAGCTGGGACAAGGAACAGGAGCTCACCCCATTACGCGACGCTAGGGATTCGAACCACTGAACTGTCAACCTTTCGATCGACAAGCTCAGCGTCTTAGCCCCTGAGCCCCTGAGATGTACAATTAAAAGCTTTCAAATCCACAGTTTTCAAATGCAGGGACGTGAAATTCATTGACCTAAATCCATAGATAGATAGATAGATAGATAGATAGATAGATAGATAGATAGATAGATAGATAGATAGATAGATAGATAGATAGATAGAGAGAGAGAGAGAGAGAGAGAGAGAGAGAGAGAGAGAGAGAGAGAGAGAGAGAGAGATAGAGAGATAGAGAGATAGAGAGATAGAGATATAGATATAGATATAGATATCTTTGGTTGTTCGGGTTTTCTCCCGTGTAAAATTGGAAGTGTCTTGGCGACGTTTCGACGAAGTTTCATTCGTCATCTTCAGGCTTCAGCTTTGTGCTTCTGGGAGGAATGTGTGATCGCAGCTGTTTCTTCCTTTTAACTTATATATATCTTCCTTATATATATAAACCGTATTTCATTTGCCGAGGCAGTTTGCAGAAAGGATAAGCAAAGCATCGAAAAACTGTGCAGGAATACATTGCTTCCTGGTCATCAAGAGAAATACCTTCGACGTTATGAATAAATGCAGATATCTTCTCCCTTTTTCCTCCCTTCCCTGGGGAGAAAAGAAAAACTATTCTTTCTCCTTCTCATAATAATAAAATAATTTTTTTTTTAAAAAAAAGCAAGAGATACTTTCCGTTCCAAAATACATCCTTCTCCATTTCCATCCTCGTCGCTCCGAGAATAATGAGTAGCTTTTTCTTCAAGGGCAGCCGATTCACCTCTCTTTCTTCTCTTTTTTCCTCTTGGAGAGAAGTAGAAGCCATCATAACCGGAGCAAAAATTCGGGGCCATGGAGACTGAAATTGACATCTCGGCTCACAGTCTAGGATGAAATAACCGGTGACAGCCCAAACCTTCAGATTCCGTTGTCAGTCAATGAGCGATATGACTAGTGTTGAGGTCCGCAAGGATTTTAAAAACCAGTTCCTGTGGCCCATGCTGGTTCGTGCCTTTAGTTTCTTTTATGGCAACCTAATCAGTGTGACAAGAGTCGGAAGGGACCTCGGAGGTTCAACGCCTGTCATGGAGTCATGCCGGCCATCTCTTCTCACATTGAATCTATCGTGTCCTTTTATGAGGTTCTGAGAATGCGCCCAGAAGGGTGTAAAAGCAGAAGAAAACCCAGGCTCAACAGTCTGTCAGCGCCGACTCATCCTCACCCACTGTCGTGTCCCACTCCTCCGCTGACGGCCGGGTCAGGAAAATCCGAATCAGGTGTGCCTCTGCAGCTCTGCCAAAGTCCTAGCAAAGTCCTCAGGGCTGGCAGGAGACCAGAAAGTGACTTCAGCAAGATATGTTTAGACTTTGCCTGACTCAGAGAATGCCAGAAAGCAGGTTCTTTATATAGGCCATGGGGTGTGGCTCCATGACTCAGCACTTATCCAGGCCTGCCCCTCCCTTCCTTCTGTTGCCTCTGTCTATCAAGTCTTCTGACGCGAGGGTCACTCCAGTTGGCAGCTGTTGGTAATAGACCTTCCTCAGGCTCACATGCTGTGGAGGAGGGGGAGGGGTCTAGTTGCTCCGTTTGCCTGGGCATGGAGTCAGAGCTGGGGGCTGGAGGTATTTCTTCCTCTTCAGCCTGTCTGGGCATGGAGCCAGGGCTGGGGCCGGGAGGCATACTAGGACATTCTTCAGCATTCGGAAGCAGATAAGAAGACCCCGGCTGCGGTGAGAGCGGGCAAGACACAACACCCACATCCTCACCCACAGTTTGGATATCAGTTTGGATATCAGTTTGGATATCAGCGCGGGAAACCGAGAGAGCGCCCGACGGTGGAACGTCTGACACTAATCTAAAAAGGATTATCAACACGATCACCTGGATGGGGATACTTCAGCCCAAAGGCTGAAAATCCCGTTTAAAAGAATGCACGGGATTTTAAGCTGCTTGTAAGCGATTAGGCGAGGCCTCCATTCTGGCTAGGCCGAAGTAAGAGGTTCATTGCTTTGAAAGAGGGGAATTTCTACGTATTTCTTCTGCCTGTTGGGTGAATTGATCGATAAAACCCAGAGGTGGGTTTCAGCCAGGGGTGAAATGTAAAATTTGTTACTACCGGTTCTGTGGGTGTGGCTTGGTGTGGGGTGGGTAATGTGACTGGGTGGGTTTGGGCTTTTTACTTTTAAAAGCATTTTTCCTACAACCTCTTCAGTTGAAGAGGTTGAAAAAGTTGAAAAAGTTGAAAAATGCTTTTAAAAGCCTGCGATGATCAGGCAACTCAGCTGGGATCGCCAGAGTTAAAAAAAAAATTCTTTTAAAGGTTCTGAGTCAGCTGAGTTGCCTGTTCACCAGAACCTTTTAAAAGCATTTTTTTCTACAATCTCTTCGGCCGAAGATCTTATAGAAAACATGCTTTAAAAAAGTTCTGGCCATCAGGCAACTCAGCTGGGATCGTCAGAACCCTTTAAAAGAGGGTTCCTCCTCCTCCTCCTCTTCCTCCTCCTCCTCCTCCTCCTCCCTCAAATCCCAGTCTCTTCTAGCACTGATGATATCACCTAGTTGGGTTATGAAACATCTGCAAGAAAACATCCAATCTCAAACAGCACCAAGGATCCCTCCACCAATAGTCTCGGATTGACAGAGAAACTCATTCTTCACTGGAGTCAGAATTAGAATTGGCTTCCAGGGAGTTCCCCATCATTAAGATCAGCACTTTTTTGATCTGGGAGTTTATGATACAGAGCCCCTGCCTCTGGTTTTCATTTTGCGACCGAGCGTGGGGAGCACTTTTCTGAATTGTCAAATTGAGATTTGACTTTCCACCAAGGCATGCTAAGAACAAGAGTTTCTAGGTCAATTGAGTGGAAGGGATTTGGAAAGCTTTTGCAAAGGCTTGTCCTTACCAAACAAAAAACAAAAAAAAACCCACGATAGTTTTCCTTCCTCCCTTTCCAAATATTTGCATGATCCTTTGTGGACTTGTGGAATTCGTATCAGATTTACTAATAAATAGACTACCATGTTTTCTCGAAAATAAGACCCTGTTTTATATCTTTTTGAACCCTGAAATAAGCGCTTGGCCTTATTGCCATGTGCTCAAAAGCCCGATTGGGCTTATTATCAGGGGATTTGTCTTATTTTGGGGAAAACAGGGTAGGTAGGTAGGTAGGTAGGTAGGTAGGTAGGTAGGTAGGTAGGTAGGTAGGTAGGTAGATAGATAGATAGATAGATAGATAGATAGATAGATAGATAGATAGATAGATAGATAGATAGATAGATAGATTATAGATATACCGTATATACTCGAATATAAGCCGATCCGAGTATAAGCCGAGGTCCCCAATTTTACCCCAAAAACTGGGGTAAACTGGGGACTCGAGTATAGGTGGGAAATGAGGCACCTACCGGTTGAAACCTCCTCCCTCAGCTGAGAAGGCTGGCGGCTCCCCGCCCGCCCTCTCACTGCACCGGCAGGGCTTCAGTAATGCAAAAGCCCGCCAAGTTTGCCATCCGCAAAATGTGAAAAAGAAAAAAACCTCGAGTATAATACGTATATGAGTATAAGACCAGGGCTTACTGAGTATAAGATAGATCAGTATAAGCAGGACGTTTTCAGCACAAAAAACGTGCTGAAAAACTCGGCTTATACTCGAGTATATACGGTAATGATAAATTAGATAGATAGATTAGATTGATAAATAAAGATAAATAGATGATAAATTAGATAGATAGATGATAGATAGATAGATAGATAGATAGATAGATAGATAGATAGATAGATAGATAGATAGATAGATAGATAGATACTGTGTTTCCCTGAAAATAAGATCCTGTCTTATATTTTTTTGAACCCTGAAATAAGCGCTTGGCCTTATTGCCATGCGCTCAAAAGCCCGATTGGGCTTATTATCAGGGGATGTCTTATTTTGGGGGAAACAGGGTAGATAGATAGATAGATAGATAGATAGATAGATAGATAGATAGATAGATAGATAGATAGATAGATTATAGAGATATAGATGATAAATTAGATAGATAGATTAGATTGATAAATAAAGATAAATAGATGATAAATTAGATAGGTAGATAGATAGATAGATGATAGATAGATACTGTGTTTCCCTGAAAATAAGATCCAGTCTTATATTTTTTTGAACCCTGAAATAAGAGCTTGACCTTATTGCCATGCACTCAAAAGCCTGATTGGGCATCAGGGGTGTTAAGTTCGGGAAGTAATGAGGCTGGAGACCAGGGTAGTGACAACAGCTCTTTAATATAGGGTGAACCCAGCAACAGGCTGGGCGAAAACCCTCTCCTTTTATACAGTTCTGTTGGAGGTTTCGACCAATCAGCAACGTGCTGATTTCCCGCTCAAATATTTAAAGGTACAACACTAATACATAACACTCCTCCCCTCCCAGAAAACACTTTGCCTCTATTTACATAAATATTTACATGTTATTTTTCGACGTAGTCACGCAAATAACCTGGGCGTCTCCTAGTCCTTTCTGACCTGCGTTCAGTTCTGGTGGTGTTTTGAGCTGGTCGGAGGGCTGTTTTCCTCCCAGCACTTTCTCTGGGCCAACGGGCTCCGGATTATTGGCCGACTTTTTTCTTGGCCATCGGGCCTTGGATTACTTTTTTCAATTTCCCTGCCGCTTCCCTCGGGAACCTGATGGCGTCGCTGGAACTCTGGGATCTCAGCTAAGTCTTGCGCCTCCCCCGGGTCATTTTTGGCTGTGGAATCAAATTGGTATTGATCATGATATGTTTCGTTTGGTTCAGTTTGGTCGGTTATTCGTTTCCTTAACTGATCTATATGGCGCCTCCATACTCTGTTGTCGGGTAGCTCTACCACGTATGATTTTGGGCCAGTTACTTTAATTATTTGTCCTGTGAGCCAACTAGGGCCGTCCCCATAGTTTCGAGCCCACACCGGGTCGCCTATGCTCATTTCCCTGGTCTTTTCTAGTTTTCCCTTGTAACCCTCTGGTGTGTAATGGGGGTTCAAACGGTCCAGTGGGCACCGGAGTTTCCGTCCCATTAGCAATTCGGCAGGGCTTTTCCCGGTGGCCGTGCTTGGGGTTCTGTGCTGGATGGCTAGGAAAAAGTCTATTTTTGTTTGCCAGTCACCTGGCTTTAGCCTGGACACGCCTCCTTAGCGCCCGGACGGAACGCCTGCAAGGCCATTCGACGAGGGTGGAAAGGCGCAGAGAGGGCATGTCGGATGCCTTCCTCTGCCAGGTATTCTTCAAACTGGGCTGCCGTGAATTGGGGCTCATTGTCGGACACCAGAGTGTCTGGCAACCCGTGAGTTGCGAATAGGTGGCGCAGGGTTGCGATTACTGCTCGCCGTAGTGGATTTCATGAGTATGATCTCCAACCATTTAGAAAATGCATCCACAACCATTAGAAATGTTTGGCCGTGAAAGGGCCAGCAAAATCAATGTGATTCTTGACCAGGGCCCTTGGGGCTTTTCCCATTCTCTGACTGGGGCCGTTGGGGTAGAGGTCTGACTTTGGCAAGCCTTGGCATTTCCCTACCCTCTCAGCAATCTCTGGTCCATGAGTGGCCACCATACATAGCTTCTGGCTAACCCTTCATCCCACGATCCCTGGGTGACCTCGTGGAGGAGGTCCAATACCTTTCCCCTTAACTTTTCAGGAATTATTACACGATCACCCCATAACAGGCACCCCTTGAGCCGAGAGCTCATCTCGCTTTTAACAAATTCTTGAACCTCGTCAGCAGCGGCCACCCTCTGTACCCAACCGAGTACAGTCCTTAACACAATGTCCCGGTATGATGCCCGAGCCACTTCCTTAGATGTGACTGGGCCAGAGTCCAATGAGTCAATAAGTAGGATGGGTGTCCCTGGAGTGGGGTCTTCGGTCGCCCCAGGTAGTGGGCATCGGCTTAACGCGGCCTGCATGCCCCACTTCTTTTCCTGGTCGATGCTGCAGCTTGTATGAATAAGCGCTAAGAATATAGTCCATCGGGTCAATCGTGGCGAAAAAGCACAGGCGTTGGGCGGTCGCCAGCCAGTATCCCTAGTAGCGGTCTGTGGTCAGTCACGATTTCAAAATTCCGCCCAAAGACATACTCGTGGAATTTCTTGACCCCTGACACAATGGCTAGTGCTTCTTTGTCTAATTGGCTGTAGTTCCTCTCTGGGGAGGACATCGTTCTAGAGTAGAACGCTATAGGGGCTTCTGTGCCGTTTGGAAGTCTATGGCTGAGTACAGCCCCCACCCCATAAGGGGAGGCATCGCAAACCAGCACTAGGGGTAATGAGTCGTGATATTGGATGAGCAGGCTATCACTTGAGAGCAGGTTCTTTACTGCTTCAAAAGCCCTATTTTCTGACTTTCCCCAAGACCAAACAGTATTTTTCCCTAAGAGCCTATGCAGCGGTTCCGCAACGGTTGCTTTGTTCTTTAAAAAGACCGCGTAAAAATTAACCAATCCCAGGAATGCCTGCAGCTCTGCTTTGTTTTTGGGCGCTGGAGCCTTCCTAATTGCCTTAACCTTGCTCTCAGTAGGGTGAATTCCTTTCTTGTCTATCCGATAGCCCAAGAAATCGACGGATTCGACCCCTATCTGGCATTTATTTGTCTTGACTTTTAATCCGGCTGTCCGGAAAATGCTCAAGACCTTTCTTAACCGCTCCCCCAATTCCTCCATGTTTTCCCCTGAAATTAGGACATCATCGAAGTAGGGAACTACCCCTGGGAGCCCTTGCAGTAGTCGTTCCATCAGGTTTTGGAACAGCCCTGGTGCCACACTGACCCGTTACACAACGCTAGGGATTCGAACCACTGAACTGCCAACCTTTCGATCGACAAGCTCAGCGTCTTAGCCCCTGAGCCACCGCGTCCCGGATGTACAATTAAAAGCTTTCAAATCCACAGTTTTCAAATGCAGGGACGTGAAATTCATTGACCTAAATCCATAGATAGATAGATAGATAGATAGATAGATAGATAGATAGATAGATAGACAGACAGACAGACAGACAGACAGACAGACAGACAGACAGACAGACAGACAGACAGACAGACAGACAGATAGATAGATATAGATATAGATATAGATATAGATATAGATATAGATATAGATATAGATATAGATATAGATATAGATATCTTTGGTTGTTCGGGTTTTCTCCCGTGTAAAATTGGAAGTGTCTTGGCGACGTTTCGACGAAGTTTCATTCGTCATCTTCAGGCTTCAGCTTTGTGCTTCTGGGAGGAATGTGTGATCGCAGCTGTTTCTTCCTTTTAACTTATATATATCTTCCTTATATATATAACTTATATATATCTTCCTTATATATATAAACTGTATTTCATTTGCCGAGGCAGTTTGCAGAAAGGATAAGCAAAGCATCCAAAAACTGTGCAGGAATACATTGCTTCCTGGTCATCAAGAGAAATACCTTCGACGTTATGAATAAATGCAGATATCTTCTCCCTTTTTCCTCCCTTCCCTGGGGAGAAAAGAAAAACTATTCTTTCTCCTTCTCATAATAATAAAATAATTTTTTTTTAAAAAAAAGCAAGAGATACTTTCCGTTCCAAAATACATCCTTCTCCATTTCCATCCTCGTCGCTCCGAGAATAATGAGTAGCTTTTTCTTCAAGGGCAGCCGATTCACCTCTCTTTCTTCTCTTTTTTCCTCTTGGAGAGAAGTAGAAGCCATAATAACCGGAGCAAAAATTCGGGGCCATGGAGACTGAAATTGACATCTCAGCTCACAGTCTAGGATGAAATAACCGGTGACAGCCCAAACCTTCAGATTCCGTTGTCAGTCAATGAGCGATATGACTAGTGTTGAGGTCCGCAAGGATTTTAAAAACCAGTTCCTGTGGCCCATGCTGGTTCGTGCCTTTAGTTTCTTTTATGGCAACCTAATCAGTGTGACAAGAGTCGGAAGGGACCTCGGAGGTTCAACGCCTGTCATGGAGTCATGCCGGCCATCTCTTCTCACATTGAATCTATCGTGTCCTTTTATGAGGTTCTGAGAATGCGCCCAGAAGGGTGTAAAAGCAGAAGAAAACCCAGGCTCAACAGTCTGTCAGCGCCGACTCATCCTCACCCACATCCTCACCCATAGTTTGGATATCAGTTTGGATATCAGCGCGGTAAACCGAGAGAGCGCCCGACGGTGGAATGTCTGACACTAATCTAAAAAGGATTATCAACACGATCACCTGGATGGGGATACTTCAGCCCAAAGGCTGAAAATCCCGTTTAAAAGAATGCACGGGATTTTAAGCTGTTTGTAAGCGATTAGGCGAGGCCTCCATTCTGGCTAGGCCGAAGTAAGAGGTTCATTGCTTTGAAAGAGGGGAATTTCTACGTATTTCTTCTGCCTGTTGGGTGAATTGATCGATAAAACCCAGAGGTGGGTTTCAGCCAGGGGTGAAATGTAAAATTTGTTACTACAGGTTCTGTGGGTGTGGCTTGGTGTGGGGTGGGTAATGTGACTGGGTGGGTTTGGGCTTTTTACTTTTAAAAGCATTTTTCCTACAACCTCTTCAGTTGAAGAGGTTGAAAAAGTTGAAAAAGTTGAAAAATGCTTTTAAAAGCCTGCGATGATCAGGCAACTCAGCTGGGATCGCCAGAGTTAAAAAAAAAAATTCTTTTAAAGGGTTCTGACGATCCCAGCTGAGTTGCCTGATCACCAGAACCTTTTAAAAGCATTTTTTTCTACAATCTCTTCGGCCGAAGATCTTATAGAAAACATGCTTTAAAAAAGTTCTGGCCATCAGGCAACTCAGCTGGGATCGTCAGAACCCTTTAAAAGAGGGTTCCTCCTCCTCCTCCTCTTCCTCCTCCTCCTCCTCCTCCTCCCTCAAATCCCAGTCTCTTCTAGCACTGATGATATCACCTAGTTGGGTTATGAAACATCTGCAAGAAAACATCCAATCTCAAACAGCACCAAGGATCCCTCCACCAATAGTCTCGGATTGACAGAGAAACTCATTCTTCACTGGAGTCAGAATTAGAATTGGCTTCCAGGGAGTTCCCCATCATTAAGATCAGCACTTTTTTGATCTGGGAGTTTATGATACAGAGCCCCTGCCTCTGGTTTTCATTTTGCGACCGAGCGTGGGGAGCACTTTTCTGAATTGTCAAATTGAGATTTGACTTTCCACCAAGGCATGCTAAGAACAAGAGTTTCTAGGTCAATTGAGTGGAAGGGATTTGGAAAGCTTTTGCAAAGGCTTGTCCTTACCAAACAAAAAACAAAAAAAAACCCACGATAGTTTTCCTTCCTCCCTTTCCAAATATTTGCATGATCCTTTGTGGACTTGTGGAATTCGTATCAGATTTACTAATAAATAGACTACCATGTTTTCTCGAAAATAAGACCCTGTTTTATATCTTTTTGAACCCTGAAATAAGCGCTTGGCCTTATTGCCATGTGCTCAAAAGCCCGATTGGGCTTATTATCAGGGGATTTGTCTTATTTTGGGGAAAACAGGGTAGGTAGGTAGGTAGGTAAGTAGGTAGGTAGGTAGGTAGGTAGGTAGGTAGGTAGGTAGGTAGGTAGATAGATAGATAGATAGATAGATAGATAGATAGATAGATAGATAGATAGATAGATAGATAGATAGATAGATAGATAGATAGATTATAGATATAATGATAAATTAGATAGATAGATTAGATTGATAAATAAAGATAAATAGATGATAAATTAGATAGATAGATAGATAGATAGATAGATAGATAGATAGATAGATAGATAGATGATAGATAGATAGATAGATAGATAGATAAATAGATAGATAGATAGATAGATAGATGATAGATAGATAGATACTGTGTTTCCCTGAAAATAAGATCCTGTCTTATATTTTTTTGAACCCTGAAATAAGCGCTTGGCCTTATTGCCATGCGCTCAAAAGCCCGATTGGGCTTATTATCAGGGGATGTCTTATTTTGGGGAAAACAGGGTAGATAGATGATAGATAGATAGATAGATAGATAGATAGATAGATAGATAGATGATAGATAGATAGATAGATAGATAGATAGATAGATAGATAGATAGATAGAGATATAGATGATAAATTAGATAGATAGATTAGATTGATAAATAAAGATAAATAGATGATAAATTAGATAGATAGATAGATAGATAGATAGATAGATAGATAGATAGATAGATAGATAGATGATAGATAGATACTGTGTTTCCCTGAAAATAAGATCCTGTCTTATATTTTTTTGAACCCTGAAATAAGAGCTTGACCTTATTGCCATGCACTCAAAAGCCTGATTGGGCATCAGGGGATGTCTTATTTTGGGGGAAACAGGGTACTTCAACTTCAACCACAACAATACACGAGCACACAATAGATACAAACTTAAAGTGAACCACAAATGAGGACCCAGATTGTTGGGGGCAATAAGTTGACTTTGTATATAAATATACAAATAGGATGAAGACTATTGCTTAACATAGTGTAAGCCGCCCAGAGTCTTCGGAGAACTCGATTGCAGAAAATACGACTTCAGCAACAGAGTGGTCAATGCCTGGAATGCACTACCTGACTCTGTGGTTTCATCCCCCAAACTCCCAAAATTTTAACCTTGGACTGTCTACTGCTGACCTCACCCCATTCCTAAGAGGTCTGTAAGAGCACCAGCGTGCCTACCGTCCCTATCCTAATATTCCCTTTAATTGTATTCATTGGGCCTCTGTGGCTCAGACTGGTAAGACAGTCTGTTATTAACACAGCTGCTTGCAATTGCTGCAAGTTCAAGTCCCACCAGGCCCAAGGTTGACTCAGCCTTCCATCCTTTATAAGGTAGGTAAAATGAGGACCCAGATTGTTGGGGGCAATAAAAGTTGACTTTGTATATAATATACAAATGGATGAAGACTATTGCTTAACACAGTGTAAGCCGCTCTGAGTCTTCGGAGAAGGGCGGGATATAAATTTAAATTTAAAAAAAATTATGTATTCCATTCATGCTTATACTTATATAGATTATCTAATGCGTACTCAACAAATAAAAATAAATAAATAAATAAATAATAAAAGAAAAGAAAAGAAAAGAATAGAATAGAATAGAATAGAATAGAATAGAATAGAATAGAATAGAATAGAATAGAATAGAATAGAATAGATTAAAACAAGCAAGGATCGGCTGCTCGCTTCAAGTCTTGGAGCCCAGGCTGCTGTGTGGTCACACCAAAGGATACAGCTCCCCCCCACCCGCCTTATTTTTAATGACAAAAAAACCCCAAAACAAATAAAAGCAACAAATAGCGAGGTAATTAAAAAGAAATACCCACTTAAGGAAGCCGGAGGGGCGTTTTCCAAACACCTTGAGGTTTAAATGCAATGGCTTGATGAGGCTACAGAAGTTGCTAATCGCTCAGGAGGACTGGGCAAAATCAAAGCTGCAATTCATCAGGTGTCACCTGAGAATCGGTAACGGGAAGCCACGAAGCATCTCTTGCAGTGGTGAAATGCTCCTGGTTTGGATCAGGTGATCCGGTAGCGATGGCGGCAGGTGGTTCAGAGAACGTGTAGCAAAAATCCTTGCACCCATTGAGTGGGTATGCAATCCATGCCCACCCAATGCCCAGTCGCCCACTTCTCCACTTGCCGCTGAGCCATGCAATCATCAGAGCCTTTTTTTTACTTTTAAAAGCATTTTTTTACAACCTATTCAGCCGAGGGAGAGGGGAGAGGAAGAGAGACGAGAGAGAAGGGGAGGAAAGGGAGAGAAAGAAAGGGAGAGAGAGAGAGAGAGAGAACGGGAGAGGGGGAGCGAGAGAGAGGAGAGAGGGAGAGGAGGAGGAAAAGGAGAGAGAGGGAGAGAGAGAAAGGGAGATGGGAAGTGGGAAGAGAGAGAGGAGCGAAAGGGAGAGAAAGAAAGGGAGCGGGAGAGGAGAGAGAGTGGAAGAGGAGGAAAGGGAGAGACGGGGAGAGAAAGAAAGGGAGAGAGAAAGGGAGAGGGAGAGCAAGAGAGAGGAAAGAGGGAGAGGAGGAGGAAAAGGAGAGAGAGGGAGAGAGAGAAAGGAAGAGAGAGAAAGGGAGATGGGAAGTGGGGAGAGAGAGGAGCAAAAGGGGGAGAGAGAAAGGGAGGGGGAGAGGAGAGAGAGAGGAGGAGGAGGGAAGGGAGAGAAGGGAGAGAGAGAAAGGGAGTGGGGAGAGGAAGAGAGATGAGAGAGGGAGAGGGGGAGAGAGAGGAGGAAAGGGAGAGACAGGGAGAAAGGGAGAGACAGGGAGAAAGGGAGAGGGGGAGAGGAAGAGAGAGGAGGGAGAGGAGGGAGAGGAGGAGGAAAGGGAGAGAGAGAGAGAGAGAGAAGGAGAGAGAGATCAGAATTTCAGAATCCTGTAATCCTGATCACTGCATGGTCTCTCTCTTTCTCTCTTTTTAAAATAATTCCCTTTATTTACTAGCACCACCCTTCAACAAGGACAGATGAGACTTCAGAAGTTGACATTTGTCTGCGAGTGTCATTCTCGAAGAAAAACAAATGACACCTATCTTAGACTCAAGTCTTTAGAAATATACAACAAAAGGAGAAAGCTTTACTAACGCTGGAAATGTACTCTTTAAGCTCAGGTTTCTTTTTCCCTCAACACCCAACTTGTTCATATCATAGTTCAGTGAACTGCTAACATTCTATCTTTCTTTCCGTTCCAGTGGTGAGCCCAGTTTTTTTTTTCATTGTTGTTTTTATTTTATTTTTGGCAAACGGTACAAAGGACCGTGCCATCGTTTTGAGGAGTGAGAGCAGAAAACAAAGAAGGAAAGATAAGCAACATGGATTGATGGGAAAGTCGGGCGGGGAGAACTAGCCTGGCAAAGCACGCGCTCCGGAAAACGTGGTAATTCAACAACACAAGCTTGGCTGCCAAGTTTGGGAGATTTTTGGGGAGGGGGGTTGATTCTCCCTCTTTTATTTTTTCGGTCTAAATTTCCTTTGGATTGGAAGTCCGCATGCAAGATTGTGTTCCCTTCTGGATCTCCAGGTGGGACTGAGTAGGTTCTTCTCGAGTAATAAAAAAATAAATGAATAACGCCTTGGTAAGACCATACTTGGAATATTGCTGGGTTTGATTTCCACAATACGAAAACAAGGATGTTGAGACTCTGGAAAGCTGAAGCTAAAACATACGAAGAACGGCTGCAGGGATTGGATATCTCTAGTCAGCGTTCCGTGCACCTTTGGCGTTGAGTCATGCTGACCACATGACCACGGAGACATCTTCGGACAGCACTGGCTCTTCAGCTTTGAAATGGAGATGAGCACCGCACCCTAGAGTTGGGAACGACTAGCACGTATGTGCGAGGGAAACCTTTGTCTTTACCTTTAGTCTAGTGGCTCAGCGGCTAAGACGCTGAGCTTGCCAATCAAAAGGTCGGCAGTTCAGTGGTTCGAATCCCTAGTGCTGCGTAACAGGGTGAGCTCCCGCGACTTGTCCCAGCTTCTGCCAACCTAACAGTTCAAAAGCACGTAAAAAATGCCAGTAGAGAAATAGGGACCACCTTTGGTGGGAAGGGAACAGCGTTCCGTGTGCCTTTGGTGTTGAGTCATGCCGATCACATGACCACAGATACGCCTTCAGACAGTGCTGGCTTTCTTCGGCTTTGAAACAGAGAGGAGCACTGCCCCCTAGAGTCGGGAACAACTAGCACATATGTGCAAGGGGAACCTTTACCTTGACCTTGGGTTAAGGATCCCAGTAGATCTCCCACTCCAAATCCTGTTCCCAGAACTAAAAAACCATCTCAGTGCAAACTTAAACTCATCCGCTGGCGGAGGCAGGGCGGGGGCTTCCTTAACCCCCCCAACCCCCAATCTGAACCCATCTGCTCCAGGGAACTTCCTTAACCCCCAACCTGTTGATAATTCCGTGTGTCATTCAGGTAGTAATTAGCTGATAAAACAGATACACATGGCTCCTTCTCTTGCGCTAGAAGCCGATGGTAGATCACAGAAATTTCTTCCCTTCATTGTTGTTGTTGTTTGTTTGCAATGTCATGCTTAACGCCACGCCATCAACGTGAGACATTTGGGGGGGGAAGGGAACGGCGCAACCTGTTCGTTAATGACAGTTTAATGTCTTCATCCTTGGCATGAAATTCCAGCTAATTAATATTTACCCAATTAGAGGGGGGGAGGAATTACAAAGGGGAGGAAACGCAGGGGTGGGTGATGGGGAGAACATATAACCCATCTTGGCAGGGAGCTGCACATGGGAAGAGGTGACCTGATTTCTCACATTTCCAGGTACTAATTAAATTAGTTTATGCCATGTAGAAGAATGAAACAGCCCCAGGGCAGAAAGAGAGCAGGAAGGCATATAATTATTTAGGAAGAAGCTCTAATGCCATCAAAGCTGCCTCCTTAACCTTTCCAGGTCAGCTTGAAGAGGTTGGAGTCTCAAGAACGTTGAGACTCCAGAAAGAGTGAAGAATAGCTAACACCCTAGAACACCCTAACCTTTTTGCCATTGTGTGCCAAAAGCAGACACCCCCTAAGCAGGGGGTTGGACTAGAAGACCTCCAAGGTCCCTTTCAACTCTGTTCTTCTGGGCTGCCGACGATCTGCTTGAAGGACCAAGTGGTCCAAGCGGAGAATGGGGAGAAACAGACTCAGACTCAATCCCACCAAGACCGAGTGGCTGTGGATGCCGGCGGCCCGGTATAGTCAGCTAATTCCATCGCTGACCGTTGGGGGCGAGTCATTGGCCCCCACGGAAAGGGCTCGCAATCTGGGTGTCCTCCTGGATGCATGGCTGTCTTTAGAAGAACATATGACGGCCGTCGCCAGGGGAGATTTTTATCAGGTCTGCCTGATACGCCAGTTGCGCCCCTTTCTGGATCGGGCTTCCTTATGCACAGTCACCCATGCCCTTGTCACATCCCGCCTGGACTACTGCAATGCTCTATACATGGGGCTTCCCTTGAAGGGTACCCGGAGGCTTCAACTGGTCCAGAATGCGGCTGCGCGGGTGATAGAGGGAGCACCTCGTGGCTCCCGTATGGCACCTCTCCTGCGCAGTCTGCACTGGCTCCCAGTGATCTTCCGGGTCCAATTCAAAGTGCTTGTTATCACCTTCAAAGCGCTCCATGGCTTAGGACCGGGGTATCTACGGGACCGCCTACTGCCACCAGTAGCCTCGCACCGACCAGTGCACTCTCACAGAGAGGGCCTCTTCCAGATACCATCAGCCAAACAATGTTGGCTGGCGACCTCCAGGGGGAGGGCCTTCTCTGTGGGGGCTCCTGCCCTCTGGAATGAGCTGCCTCCAGGGCTTCGACCTCTGGACCTTCCGCAGCGAGCTGAAGACGCTGTTGTTTCGACGTGCAGGACTAGCTTGAACACAGTTTTAATTTAGGGTTTTAATCAGGGTTTTAATCAGGGTTTTAAACTGTATTTAAAATTTGTAGGCCATTATTGAATCAGTTTTTTATATAGTTTTTAATTTGTATCGTATGTATTGTGTTTTTTACTGGCTGTGAACCGCCCTGAGTCCTTCGGGAGAAGGGCGGTATACAAATATAATAAATAATAATAATAATAATAATAATAACTCCCTAGAGATGTTTTTTTCTGCCCTAGTATTTTTTTATAACCTTCAGGATAAATGAATCTAGACCATCGAACTGAAGTGGGTTCAAACGGCAGCATTTTGTTGTCCTTCACAAACTTTCTTTCTGGCAGTTATGGACCCCCCCCCCCTTTTTTTTTTTTTTTGCCTGGGTTTCAAGAACAGGCTTTGAATCTCTTTATTCAAAACTGCTTTAATATGAGGCTGCAGAGATGCTAAGCTGCTCCCCTTCTCTTTCCTCTGCTTTTAAATTTTGCCTTCCTGTGCATTTTGCCACGTCTCTCTCCAATCTATTATTTTGATGTCTCCGTCTCTGATGCCGATAATGGTAGGGATGTGACCCGGCGTTCCATTTTTATTTTTTTTTAAAACTTTTATCTGGGAAAAAAATCAGCCAAGTCGGAAGACTAAAAAAAGCCAAGAGGAATTTCATGAATGGTTTTGAGGGACACAAGGGGGAGAGAGAGAGAGAGAGAGAGAGAGAGAGAGAGAGATAGAGAGATAGAGAGATAGAGAGATAGATAGATAGATAGATAGATAGATAGATAGATAGATAGATAGATAGATAGACAGATAGACAGACAGACAGATGATATATGACAGATAGACAGACAGACAGATGGATGGATGGACAGATAGACAGACAGACAGACAGTTAGATAGATAGAGATATAAATAGATTGATAGATCATATGAAATATAGAGAGAGAGATGATAGATAGATAGATAGATAGATAGATAGATAGATAGATAGATAGATAGATAGATAGATAGATAGATATAGATAGACAGACAGACAGACAGACAGACAGACAGACAGACAGACAGATGATATATGACAAATAGACACACAGACAGATGGATGGATGGACGGACAGACAAGCAGACAAAGACAGATAGATAGAGATATAAATAGATTGATAGATCATATGACAGATAGAGAGAGAGATGATTAGATAGATAGATAGATAGATAGATAGATAGATAGATAGATGATAGATAGATAGATGATATATGAGATAGACAGACAGACAGACAGACAGACAGACAGACAGACAGACAGATAGATAGATAGATAGATAGATAGATAGATAGATAGATAGATAGATAGATGATATATGACAGATGGATGGATGGATAGATAGATGACAGATAGATAGATAGAGATATAAATAGATTGATAGATCATATGACAGATAGAGGGAGAGAGAGAGATGATAGATAGATAGATAGATAGATAGATAGATAGATAGATAGATAGATAGATAGATAGATAGATAGATAGATAGATAGATAGATATTTTATTTATTTATTTATTTCGATTTTTATACCGCCCTTCTCCCGGAGTACTCAGGGCGGTGTACAGCCAAGTAAAAATTCAATATATAAACATTAAAAAGAGGTTAAAAAGAAATATTATAATGTGGCCGAAATTTTAAAACCATTTAAAATCTTAAAACATAAATACCCCAATAAAATTTCAATCCAGTCCCGCTTGAATAAATAGGTGCGTTTTCAGCTCACGCCGAAAGGTCCGAAGATCAGGCAATTGACGTAAACTGGGGGGGGGAGTTCATTCCAGAGCATAGGAGCTCCAACAGAGAAGGCCCTGCCCCTGGGGGCCGCCAGCCGACATTGCTTGGCGGATGGCACCCTGAGAAGGCCCTCTCTGTGTGAGTGTACAGGTCGGTGGGAGGCACAAGGTAACAGCAGGCGGTCCCGTAAGTACCCGGTTCCAATAGATAGATAGATAGATAGATAGATAGATAGATAGATAGATAGATAGATAGATAGATAGATAGATAGATAGATAGATAGATAGCATCCTGCCTCTAATAGATGACATCCCTTTTAACTTTAGAGATGAATAGCTCAGCATTTTCATTTCAGATTTTGGGGTCACCCGTTTCTTTTCCCCCCTGAGAAAACAGCAGCAAGGGCATTGCGTAGTCTCTCTCTCTCTCTCTCTCTCTCTCTCTCTCTCTCTCTGTGTGTGTGTGTGTGTGTGTGTGTGTTTACAAGAAGGATTGTAAAACGCCCCATCTGTTTTCCAGTACCCTTGTCAAATGAGCCACCTTTGACCGCAAAGAACATAGCAATTAACAGTGGTTAATGGACTGGAGAGAAAACAAAAAAAACCAAAGAAAATACAGAGGGAGGTAAACACACACATACACAAAAACACACAGAGAGACACACACAGAGAGACACACACACAGAGAGAGAGACACACACACACACACACACCTTCTTACTGGCGTCTCAGTCGTACGACAAGCAAGGAAGATCATTCTTCGCCTGTCTCTTTCCTTATTTTCTTCGCTGTCAGATATTTATTGTAATCACTGAAAAGCAACGTTTAGCCGAGGCAGCAATTTCTATTTAAAAGACTGAGCTAGCCCAGCCGGACCGTAGATTAAAAAAAGGGGGGAAAGAGAGAAATATGTTTGAAAATGATACGGGGAGGACTTAAATGGAATCGGCTTTAAACCGGCTTGTGCAAACAATCTTTAATAGTTCCAGGCAACGATTTGAGCGGAAGGATGGGAAAAGAAGAAAAGGGAGCCATTGAAAAAAGAGGTGGGGAATAGAATATGTACGTCTATATTTGTACAACAAAGAAAGCACCTTGCGAATGGTTGCTTGTAAAAAGAGGAATGATATAGATCTACCTGGCGGCTGAAAAGGGGTTTTTTTTTTGTAAAGTTTGGTCCTCTTCTTTGGTCGAATTTGATCTTCTTGTTTGGTCTAGGCCTGTGATGGTTAACTTTTTTGGTGACGAGTGGCCAAAGTGCGCGCGTGCCACAATCCCCCAAATGCAATGCAAGTGCCCACCCGTGCATGTACCCTGCCCTGCCTCTGTGCAGGCGCGCATGTTCCCTGTGCATGCGCCCCCCTCGCATGTGCCCCAGGCCCTTTGTTTTGGCTTTCAGGTTGGTGCAGGGGGGTTCTGCGAGCTCCACAGTTTCTCTGCCCATTGCGTCCTAGCTTTCTCCTCCATTCCTGCCTTCCTTACCTTCTTAGATCTTTGCAGTTTCTCCCTCCATTGCATCCTAGCTTTCTCCTCCATTCCTGCCTTCCATATCTTCTTCGATCTCCGCAGTTTCTACCCCCATTGCGTCCTAGCTTTCTCCTGCATTCCTGCCTTCCATACCTTCTTCGATCTTTGCAGTTTCTACCCCCATTGCATCCTAGCTTTCTCCTGCATTCCTGCCTTCCATACCTTCTCTGATCTCCACAGTTGCTCCCTCCATCATGTCCTAGCTTTCTCCTGCCTTTCTGCCTTCCTTATCTTCTTCGATCTCTGCAGTTGCTCCCTCCATTGCGTCCTAGCTTTCTCCTCCATTCCTGCCTTCCATACCTTCTTCGATCTCCTCAGTTTCTACCCCCATTGCGTCCTAGCTTTCTCCTGCATTCCTGCCTTCCATACCTTCTTCGATCTTTGCAGTTGCTCTCTCCATCGTGTCCTAGCTTTCTCCTGCATTCCTGCCTTCCATACCTTCTTCGATCTTTGCAGTTTCTACCCCCATTGCGTCCTAGCTTTCTCCTGCATTCCTGCCTTCCATACCTTCTTCGATCTTTGCAGTTTCTAGCTTTCTCCTCCATTCCTGCCTTTGCATCCTAGCTTTCTCCTCCATTCCTGCCTCCTAGCTTTCTCCTCCATTCCTGCCTTCCATACCTTCTTCGATTTTTGCAGTTTCTACCCCCATCGTGTCCTAGCTTTCTCCTGCCTTTCTGCCTTCCATACCTTCTCTGATCTTTGCAGTTTGTACCCCCATTGCGTCCTAGCTTTCTCCTCCATTCCTGCCATGGAGCGGCACCTGCAGAGATCGGGGAAGGCCCTGCTTCTGCGGATGCACGGCAGAGACCCAAAAACCAGCTGGCCACTGGGAGGCGTACGCACATGTGCGGTGGAGCTGGGCTGGGGGCGACAGCTGGGGTGCCCGCAGAGAGGGCTCTGCGTGCCATTGTGTGGCACGCGTGCCGTAGGTTTGCCATCACAGGTCCAGGCTCTCTGCATTTGGGTTTTGGATTTCCCAAATCCACAGATCAGCAGGGGATGATGGGCTTCACATCAAAAAGGACTCTTGGTTGGGCTTTTAATGGCATCTTTTGCTCTACCACGAAGTGGGGTGATTTGGGGATGTTGGGCAGAAGTTACGGAGAAGGAGATTGATGGTCATGAGACCTGTCAAGGGGAATAAAGGGTGTGCAATCTAAAAGCATATTATTGAACATAGAATAACAGAGTTTGGACAGGACCTTGGAGGTCTTCTAATCCAACCCACTCTTTTTGGAAGCCTCCAGTGATGGATCACCTACAATTTCGGAGGGCAAGCTATTCCATTGTTTGATGGTTCTCACCGTTAGGAAATGTCTCCTTAATTCTGAGTTGGTTCTCTCCTTGGTTAGTTTCCATCCATGGTCTTCACTTTTGGTGCTTTGGAAAATAGGTTGACTCCCTCTCCTCTGTGGCAGATCCTCAAATATAGGAAGACTGCTATCACGTCACCCCTAGACATACCCAATTCCTGCAACCGTTCTTCATATGTTTTAGTCTCCAATCCCCTAATCATCTTTGTTGTTTGTTGCTCTTCTCTGCACTGTTTCCAGAGTCTCAATGTCTTTTTAATATGGTGGCAACCAAAACTGAATGCAGTATTCTTACTGTGGTCTTACTAAGGCTTTATAAAGTGATACTAATACATTTTGTTGTTGCTACTTGCCCGACCCATCGCGACCCCATAGACAATGTTCCTCCAGGCCTTCCTGTCCTCTACCATCCTCTGGAGTCCATTGAAGCTCACACCGACTGCTTCAGTGACTCCATCCAGCCACCTCATTCTCTGCCGTCCCCTTCTTCTTTTGCCCCTCATCGTTCCCAGCATGAGGCTCTTCTCCAGAGAGTCCTTCCTTCCTTCTCATTTGGTGGCCAAAGTATTGGAGTTTCCTCTTCAAGATCTGGCCTTCTAAAGAGCAGTCAGGGTTGATCTCCTTTAGGACTGACTGGTTGGATCGCCTTGCAGTCCAAGGGACTCGCAGGAGTCTTCTCCAGCACCATCATTCAAAGGCCTCCATTCTTTGGCGCTCCGCCTTCCTTATGGTCCAACTTTCACAGCCATCCATTGCAACTGGGAAAACCATAGCCTGGACTATATACACTTTTATTGGCAGGCTGATGTCTCTGCTTTTTAGTAAGCTGTCTAGATTTGCCATGGCTTTCCTCCCCAGGAGCAAGCATCTTTTCATTTCTTGGCTGCATAGAATTGTGTATTATCACATGATCTTGATTTCATCCCTCTGTTAATACAATCTGGGATTGCATTATTGTGAGATTGTTGTTTTTTTTAAAAAGAGGACAAAGATGCATATCCTTCTTGTGTTTCTTTTCTTTTTAAAAAAAGGGGGGGGCGGGGTGAAGGAATAAGGAGAAAGGGAGGATTGCCCATCAGCTGAAGAAGGACATTTTAGGTCCAGACGAGACTCATCAAATAGGTTGACCCTTTCTTCTTTGTGGCAGACTCTCAAATATTGCAACACTGCTATCAGTGTCTCCCCTAGTCCTTCTTTTTATTAGACTAGACCTACCCAAGTCCTGCAACCGTTCTTCATATGTTTTAGTCTCCGGTTCCCTGATCGTTTTTCTTCTCTGCACTCTTTCCAGAGTTTCAAACACCATTTTTATGCTGTGTGTTGACCAGGTCATGCTAAAGCATCCCAACTTTCAGCCAACTAACCAAAGCCAGATCTTGCATCAGGGCTGGTAAACATGCAAATAACCAAGGCTTTTATGATCCAGCCATTAAACAAAACTAGAGTGGAAATGTCCGAACGAAGAGAGTTGATTGGTGTTCTATGGCCATTCCTGCTTCATCGTATCTAATTGGGATTTAGTAACCCCTAGGAACCTGACATTAGACCAAATGGCTCTTGGATTAATGGAAGTTTATATAAATGGATGATCTAATCCAGGGGTGAAGAAGAAGTACATCCAAATGGCTCTTTACAATCTCTACTGCGGTGCCTAGTGACTCCCAAGGTTGTCGTAAGGTTTTTAAAAGAGGACAAAGATGCATATCCTTCTTGTGTTTCTTTCTTTTAAAAAAAGGGGGGGGCGGGGTGAAGGAATAAGGAGAAAGGGAGGATTGCCCATCAGCTGAAGAAGGACATTTTAGGTCCAGACGAGACTCATCAAATAGGTTGACCCTTTCTTCTTTGTGGCAGACTCTCAAATATTGCAACACTGCTATCAGTGTCTCCCCTAGTCCTTCTTTTTATTAGACTAGACCTACCCAAGTCCTGCAACCGTTCTTCATATGTTTTAGTCTCCGGTTCCCTGATCGTTTTTCTTCTCTGCACTCTTTCCAGAGTTTCAAACACCATTTTTATGCTGTGTGTTGACCAGGTCATGCTAAAGCATCCCAACTTTCAGCCAACTAACCAAAGCCAGATCTTGCATCAGGGCTGGTAAACATGCAAATAACCAAGGCTTTTATGATCCAGCCATTAAACAAAACTAGAGTGGAAATGTCCGAACGAAGAGAGTTGATTGGTGTTCTATGGCCATTCCTGCTTCATCGTATCTAATTGGGATTTAGTAACCCCTAGGAACCTGACATTAGACCAAATGGCTCTTGGATTAATGGAAGTTTATATAAATGGATGATCTAATCCAGGGGTGAAGAAGAAGTACATCCAAATGGCTCTTTACAATCTCTACTGCGGTGCCTAGTGACTCCCAAGGTTGTCGTAAGGTTTTTTTAAAAAAAATGACCCTGGTTTAAAACTGGGGAAGTGGGTTTAAGGGGTACCTATACAGATGACCATAATAAAAGAATAACAGAATTGGAAGGGGCCTTCTAGATCATCTAGTCCAACACCCCTCCCCGCCCAAGCAGGAGACCCTACACCATTTCTGACCAATGGCAGTCCAATCTTTTCTTGAAAGTCTCAAGTGATGAAGCTCCCACAACATCCAAAGGCAACTTCTGTTCCATGGGTTGATTGTTTTCACTGTCAGAAAGTTTATCCTCAATTCTAGGTTGAATCTCTCCTTGGTCACTGCTGGCTCCTATTTAGCGGGTTGCCCACTAAGACTCCAAGATCCCTCTCACAGTGACTGCTATTAAGCTTGATTTTACCCAGTCTATAGGTGTGCTTTTGGTTTTTCTTACCTAAGTGTAGGACTTTACTTTTCTCTACATTGAATTTTATTTTGTTAGATAGGGCCCAGGGTTCAAGTCTGTCGAGATCCATCTGGATCCTGAGCCTATCTTCTAGGGCCATGATGGCGAACCTATGATGTGTATCACAGGTGGCACATGGCCATTAGCTCAGCTCCAGTGCACATTTCCAGGTTGAATCTCTCCTTGATAAGTTTCCATCCATTATTCCTTGTCTGGCTTTTGGGTGCTTTGGAGAATAGCTTGATCCCCTTCCTCCTCTCTGTGGCAGCCCCTCAAATATTGGAAGATGCTCTCCTGTCTCCCCTGGTCCTTCTCTTCACTAGACTAGCCAGGCCCAGTTCCTGCAATGGTTCATTGTGTGTTTTAGCCTTCAGTCTCCTAATCATCTTGGTTACAGATTAACAGAGTTGGAAGGGACCTTGTAGGTCATCTAGTCCAACCTTCCCCCCCTTGCCCAAGCAAGAGACCCTACACCACTTCTGACAGATGGCAATCCAGCCTCTTCTTGAAAGCCTCCAGGGATGAAGCTCCCACAACTTCTGAAGGCAACTTCTGTTCCGTGGGTTGATTGTTCTCACTGTCAAAAAATATCTCCTTATTTCCAGGTTGAATCTCTCCTTGATAAGTTTCCATCCATTATTCCTTGTCTGGCCTTTGGGTGCTTTGGAGAATAGCTTGACCCCCTTCCTCCTCTCTGTGGCAGCCCCTCAAATATTGGAAGATGCTATCCTGTCCTTCTCTTCACTAGACTAGCCAGGCCCTGTTCCTGCAACCATTCTTCATATGTTCACATCTCCTAATCACTCACTAAAACTGAATCTTGACTGACATGCCAGCTTAGGGTCTCTAGCTCTTCAGCTTGTTTTGGGGCAGGTAGTCCTCGAATTATGACCACAACGGAGCCCCACATTTCTGTTGCTAAGAGAGTCGTTTCTTAAGTGAGTTGCATGACCTTTCTTACCACAATTGTTTTTAAGTGAGTCACACAGTTGTTAAGTGAATCTGGAATCCCCATTGACTTTGCTCACCAGGAGGTCCCGAAAGGGGATCACGTGACCCCGGAACACTGCAACCATCATAACGATGAGCCAGTTGCCAAGCGACTGAATTTTGATCACGTGACCGTGGGAAGCTGCAACAGTCATAAGGGTCGTGCGTCAATTTTTTTTCAATGTCATTGTAGCAACAGCAATAGCGCTTAGACTTACATGCCACTTCACAGCCCTCTCTAAGCGGTTTACAGAGTCAGCCTCTTGCCCCCAACCATCTGGGTCTTCATTTTACCCACCTCGGAAGGAGGGAAGGCTGAGTCAACCTTGAGCCGGTCAGGATCGAACCCCTGGCAGTGGGCAGAGTTAGCCAGTAATACTGCATTCTAACCACTGCACCACCAAGGAAGGAAGGATGTAAGGCTGAGGGAGGGAGGGAGGAAAGGAGGGAGGAAAGGAGGGAGGAAGGAAGGAAGGAAGGAAGGAAGGAAGGAAGGAAGGAAGGAAGGAAGGAAGGAAGGAAGGAATAGCAATTGCACTTAGACTTATATCCCGCTTCACAATGCTTTACAGCCCTCTCTAAGCGGTTTACAGAGTCAGCCTCTTGCCCCCAACCATCTGGGTCTTCATTTTACCCACCTCGGAAGGATGGAAGGCTGAGTCAACCTTGAGCCAGTCAGGATTGAACTCCTGACAATGAGCAGAGTTAGCCAGCAATCTAACCACTCCACCACCAAGGAAGGAAGGATGTAAGGCTGAGGGGGGGAGGGAGGAAAGGAGGGAGGGAGGAAAGAAGGAATGGAAGGAGGAAAGGAGGGAGGGAGGGAGGGAGGGAGGAAGGAAGGAAAGGAAGGAAGGAAGGAAAGAAAGAAAGAAGGAAGGAAGGAAGGAAGGAAGGAAGGAAGGAAGGAAGGAAGGAAGGAAGGAAGGAAGGAAGAGCAATAGCACTTAGACATATATACCGCTTCACAGAGCTTTCCAGCCCTCTCTAAGCGGTTTACATAGTCAGCCTCTTGCCCCCAACAGTCTGGGTCCTCATTTTACCCACCTCGGAAGGATGGAAGGCTGAGTCAACCTTGAGCCAATCAGGATTGAACTCCTGACAATGAGCAGAGTTAGCCAGCAATCCTGCATTCTAACCACTGCACCACCAAGGAAGGAAGGATGTAAGGCTGAGGGAGGGAGGGAGGAAAGGAGGGAGGGAGAAAAGAAGGAATGGAAGGAGGAAAGGAGGGAGGGAGGGAGGGAGGGAGGAAGGAAGGAAGGAAGGAAGGA
Organism: Ahaetulla prasina; assembly: GCF_028640845.1. Taxonomy (NCBI): domain Eukaryota; kingdom Metazoa; phylum Chordata; class Lepidosauria; order Squamata; family Colubridae; genus Ahaetulla; species Ahaetulla prasina. Next base: position 9,424,641 of record NC_080554.1, read on the forward strand.
AGGAAGGAAGGAAGGAAGGAAGGAAGGAAGGAAGGAAGGAAGGAAGGAAGTGTTGTGTCTCGCCCAATCTCACCACAGCCGGGGCCTTCTTATCTGCTTCCGAACACAGAGGAATGTTCTAGTATGCCTCCCGGCCCCAGCCCTGGCTCCATGCCCAGACAGGCTGAAGAGGAGGAAATACCTCCAGCCCCCAGCTCTGGCTCCATGCCCAGGCAAACGGAGCAACTAGACCCCTCCCCCTCCCCCCCTGCATGTGAGCCTGAGGAAGGTCAATTGCCAACAGCTGCCGACTGGAGTGACCCTCGCGTCAGAAGACTTGATAGGCGGAGGCAACAGAAGGAAGGGAGGGGCAGGCCTGGATAAGTGCTGAGTCATGGAGCCACACCCCATGGCCTATATAAAGGATCTGCTTTCTGGCATTCTCTGAGTCAGGCAAAGTCTAAACATATCTTGCTGAAGTCACTTTCTGGTCTCCTGCCTGCCCTGAGGACTTTGCTAGGACTTTGGCAGAGCTGCAGAGGCACACCTGATTCGGATTTCCCTGACCCGGCCGTCAGCGGAGGAGTGGGACACGACAAGAAGAGCAATAGCACTTAGACATATATACCGCTTCACAGAGCTTTCCAGCCCTCTCTAAGCAGTTTACAAAGTCAGCCTCTTGCCCCCAACCATCTGGGTCTTCATCTTACCCACCTCGGAAGGATGGAAGGATGAGTCAACCTTGAGCCTGGTGAGATTGGAACTGCCGAACAGTGGTGAAATCCAAATTTTTTTACTACCGGTTCTGTGGGTGTGGTGGGCTTGGTGTGGCTTGGTGGGCGTGGCTTGGTGGGCATGGCAGGAGAAGGATACTGCAAAATCTCCATTCCCACCCCACTCCAGGGAGAGGATACTGCAAAATCCCCATTCCCTCCCCATTCAGCTGAAAACATATTTATTTATTCGCGCAGGACTGGCATAGGATTTTAGTTTTTTAATTGGGTTTTACTGTTTTAATTATATTTTAATTTGGGCCAATTTAATAAGTTTTTTAAATGTTATTTTATCTTGTATTTATTCTGTTGTTCTGTTTTATCTGGCTGTAAACCGCCCTGAGTCCTTCGGGAGAAGGGCGGTATAAAAATCTAAATAAATAAATAAATAAATAAATAAATAAATAAATAAATAAATTAATTAATTAATTAATTCTGGGGCTAACCAAAGGTGGTATTTGCCAGTTCTCCGAACTACTCAAAATTTCCACTACCAGTTCTCCAGAACTGGTCAGAACCTGCTGAATACCACCTCTGACAGGGGAGATCAAGCTTGCAGCTACACAACGATTCCAAGCTAGATCCTCCCTTGACTCCTCCTTCCAGCCTAGCTGGCGGTTTCTCAACCGAATCCTGAGTTTTGAGGCAGTAGCATTTTTTTCTTAACAAGCCACAATTCGTGATACATCTTCCAAAGAAAAAGGTTCTTTAAAAGAGAAAGAGAGCGAGGAGGGGGGGAAAACTTGCTAGTCTGCCTACGTTGTTTGAAATCCTTTGAACTTACGTTCGCCTGTTGGCATCCCAACCTCTTTCTGTGCCCGGTTTTTCTCCCAAACAGATGGGAACGTTTGCTGACGTTTCGGTGACAGCTTGAAAACTTGTATCCTGCCTGTGAGCTGGTCCTTTTTTTGCCGTGCTTTCCATCTGCCATCTCATTTTAAAACTAGCAGAACAACGCAAGTGAAGCAGTTTCGACTTTTTCCATCTGTGCACGGTTAATTAAGAGGGTAATGAGAGCTCGGAATGAACAAGCCCCCACATTAATTCAAGATATGATTAAGGGGAATGTTTCCAAAAACTGGCCAAAAAGGAAAAAAAAAATCGTTGTGGGGGGGAAAGGAGACAGGACTATTAAAAAATGGGAGTCTGTTTCGGTCCGGAATTTGGCACCTGGATGTGGGGGAGGGGGGGTTTACTATCCTCTCAAAGATTTCTCGGAATTTCCCTGTAGAGTTTTCAGAAGTTGCGAAAATTTGATTGTATTGCAAGAATGGGGGAGTGGGAAGTTAGTTGAGTTTGCATTTTAATAGAAAATTTGCCCAGTCTTCACTTTATGGACCCATATATGAACTGAAAGCAGGTTGTTTTCCCATCCCCGGGAAATGCAAAGTATTTTAAAAATCCATATAAAATGAGGGGGAATGCTTGAGAAATATAAAAATATCTCTAAAGAAGAAACTGCTCATCTGTTGTGTCCCACTCCTCCTCTGACAGCTGGGTCTGGGAAGTCTATCTCAAGCGTGGCCACAAAGCCTCTGCAGCTTTGCCAAATTCCTGTCAGAGTTCTCAGGGCAGGCAGGAGTCCAAGGTGTGACTTCAGCAACCAGATTACACTTTGCCTGACTCAAGGAATGCCAAAAAGCAGATCCTTTATATAGGCCGTGGGGTGTGGCTCCATGACTCAGCACTTATCCAGGCCTGCCCCTCCCTTCCTTTTGCTGACGTCACCTCTCCATTCTCCGGAAGCGGGGATCTGTCCACCCTTCGTCTTCCTGCCCAGCTGCAGGCAATTCTAGCTCGTGGCTGGCTTCTTGCTCACACACTGTGGGAGGGAGGTTTGTTTGCTCAGTCTGTCCGGGCATGGTGCCAGGGCTGGGGGCTGGAGGCATGCCAGGCCATTCTTCTTCACTATCAGTCTCTGGCTCAGATAACAGGAGATGGGAGGGGCCCGGCTGAGGAGAGGAGGGCGAGCGAGGCACAACATCATCCCAAATCACTCTATTTAGAAGAATGCACAGGAAGTTTCACTTATTAAGAAACGTTGGATAGTCAAAGTTTGTGGAAAGGCAGAAAATGTCACTATAATCATCTTCTTTTAACGACCCCATAATCCAGGGATGAAATGCTCCTGGTTCGGACCAGATTGCCGGGTAGCGATGGCGGCGGGTGGTTTGGAGAACCGGTAGCAAAAATCCCTTTTAAAAGCATTTTTCTTCGGCCGAAAAAATGCTTTTAAAAGTAAAAAAAAAAAAGCCTCTGATGACCGCACAGTTCAGCTGGGGTTGTCAGAACCCTTTAAAAGGATTTTTTCTACAACCTTTTTGGCTGAAGAAGTTGTAAAAAAAAAAAGCTTTTAAAAGGCTCCTCTGGCGATCCCAGCTGAGTTGCCTGATCGCCAGACCTTTTAAAAGCATTTTTTACAACCTCTTCAACCCAAGAGGTTGTAGAAAAAAAATGCTTTTAAAGGGTTCTGGAGATCAGGCAAGTCAGCTGGGATCATCAGAACCCTTTAAAAGCTTTTTTCCCTTCAGACGATCCCAGCTGAGTTGCCTGATCATCACAGGCTTTTAAAAGCATTTTTAACAACCTCTTTGGCTGAAGAGGTTGTAGAAAAAAAATGCTTTTAAAAGTAAAAAAAAAAAGTTGGCCACGCCCACCCAGTCATATCCCCCCCACAAGCCACACCCACAGAACCGATAGTAACAAATTTTACATTTCACCCCTGCCATAATCCCTTGCAGTGTGGAGTCTGGGCAACTAAATGGAGCTAGCAGAGTGTTTTACTGGCCAGATGCCCTTCCTGCCGCCAATGCGGAGTTATATTCAGCAGATAATATTCTCATCGTGCCAGAGAGAGAAATATCTGCCTCTACCTAGGATTGAACTCACAGCCTCCTGATTGTGAGGCGAGAGCTCCACCTCTAGGCCACTGCACCACTCGCAGAAAATATCACAATGGTTTGGGGGGGGAAAGGATGAGGAAGCAAATGGATGCCGACATACGACAGAATGAACCTGAGTTTGGGAAAATTAGGATTTAAGTGAGGAATTTGTCCTTCCTTGGTTTAGATTTCATTGGACAGTTTTAAGCAAGATGCCACCGAGCTCCTTCAATAAGCAAGATGAAGATAAATGACAGGTTAAGTTTAGGGAGTTGATTACCTTCCATCTCTATCCTTCTATCCTTTGTACACTTTGTATCCTATGTACAGTGAGAGCATATGCACCAAGACAAATTCCTTGTGTGTCCAATCACACTTGGCCAATAAAAAATTCTATTCTATTCTATTCTATTCTATTCTATTATATTCTATTCTATTCTATTCTATTTTTCGAAGATTTGCAAGAGATAATAGTAACTGATATCCAGATGAAGAAAACAACTTTTAAATCATGACAATCAACCATTGGTTGATTGTCCTCACTGTGAGGAAGTTTCTCCTTAATTCCAGGTTGCTTCTCTCCTTGATTAGTTTCCACCCAGTGGTGGGATTCAGCCGGTTCACACCAATTGGGGAGAACCAGTTGTTAACGTTCTAAGCAGTTCGGAGAACCGATTGTTGGAAGAAATCTTATTTTGTTTTTTTGCCACTTCACAGGGCTAATCCTGTAAGGAAGGCAGGAAGGAAACATTCTGGTGTTGTTTCTAACCTAATCTTTATTGCCCTGCTTACAGAAACTGCCTCTTGGTTAACCCTAATTACACTGTAACAGCTAAGGCGAATTGCCCATTGACATGAATGATGTTGAGTTGGCCATGCCCACATGGTCACATGACCGCCGAGACATGCCTACCCACCTGGTCATTAGGGCAGAGAACCGGTTGTTAAATTATTTGAATCCCACCACTGTTTCTACCCATTGCTTCTTGTTCTACCCTCTGGTGCTTTGGAGAATAGTTTGACTCCTTCTTCTTTGTGGCAGCCCCTTAAATATTGGAATATTGTTATCATGTCACCCTTAGTCCTTCTTTACATTAAACTAGAATGCCCAATTCTGCAACCGTTCTTCATATGGTTTAGCCTCAAGCCCCTTCATCATCCTTGTTGCTCTTCTCTGTGCTCTTTCCAGAGTCTCGATGTCTTTTTTATATCGTGGTGATCAAAGCTGGTGTCACGGTTCCGACCGATTGCCCTAATTAAATCATGAGCCTCGAGCCAAGCTTAAAAAGAAATCCAGGTATTTATTAGGAGCTTCATGCCCGCACGTTCCAAGTGAAGCCAACTCTGACCTCACTTAATTTATGTCCCGGTTCTGACCCTGTTTCCCTCCCCTCCCTCCAAGGTGTGTCTTCAGTCACATTCTCCAACGAAGCAATTTCACGGGTTGTAGAGATCACTCCCCTCCGGCCACTGTGGGTAACTGCGGAGATGGCCTTGACAGAGAGATGGCTGGAATGTGCTTTTGTTTTGACTGAAGTGCTCCCTCGCTGAAGCTGCAAAGTTCATTTTCCCATCCCTCTGGCCGCTGTGGGTAACCGCGGAGATGGCCTTGACAGAGAGATGGCTGGAATGTGCTTTTGTTTTGACTGAAGTGCTCCCTCGCTGAAGCTGCAAAGTTCATTTTCCCATCCCTCCAGCCACTGTGGGTAACCGCGGAGATGGCCTTGACAGAGAGATGGCTGGAATGTGCTTTTGTTTTGACTGAAGTGCTCCCTCGCTGAAGCTGCAAAGTTCATTTTCCCATCCCTCTGGCCGCTGTGGGTAACCGCGGAGATGGCCTTGACATAGAGATAGCTGGAATGTGCTTTTGTTTTGACTGAAGTGCTCCCTCGCTGAAGCTGCAAAGTTCATTTTCCCATCCCTCCAGCCACTGTGGGTAACCGCGGAGATGGCCTTGACAGAGAGATGGCTGGAATGTGCTTTTGTTTTGACTGAAGTGCTCCCTCGCTGAAGCTGCAAAGTTCATTTCCCCATCCCTCCGGCCACTGTGGGTAATCGCAGAGATGGCCTTGACAGAGAGTTGGCTGGAATGTGCTTTTGTTTTGACTGAAGTGCTCCCTCGCTGAAGCTGCAAAGTTCATTTTCCCATCCCACTTGCCTATGGCAACTCGAAAGCAGGCCAGGGCTGCAGTATTCCAAGTGTGGTCTTTCCAAGGCATTATGAATTTATTATTTGAAAAGAGCCTCCTAAATTCCACCTGGAGATCCAGAAGGGAACAGAATCTGGCATGTTCCTTGGATTCTTCAGATGTTCTTTAGATTCACATCCTCTCTCGCCAGAGAAACAAGGGAGGGGGTGAAAATGCCTTTGTTGTGTCTGCACCCCCCGAGCCGGGCTCCCCGCCAGAAAGTGACTTGGAAAGTGAGGGGGAAGGGCCATCAGGACTCAGCTCAGCTCCAGGCCAGGTGGAGGAGATAATGAGGCCTCCGTCCCCTGACTCTTTCCTTTCCCAGGCCATGCCTCCAGACCCAGCTGATGGCAATCAGGCCTGGCTGGACCCTAGGTTTCGTAGGCAGAAGAGGGGGGAACAACAGAAGCAGGGGTGGGGCAGGCCTAGGAAGTGCTGAGTCATGGAGCCACACCCCACAGGATATAAAACCAGCGAGAGTTGCTATGCCTCTTCATAGCAGGCAAATTAACTGCTTAACTAAGAGCTGAAGTACTGTTTGTTCCTGGGTGACTCATCGGCCTCAAGGGAGATAACAGAGTCACTTGGCAGATGCTCGCTAGTTTGCTGCCAGAGCTAATTAAGCCATCGCTCAGACGGAGGCGAGGGGGGACAGAACAGCCTTCAAACCCTGGTGCGCTGGTCATTTTCTTGCAAATGTTTCAGCACCCAAATGAGCACCAACATTAACATCAGACCAATTATAATACCCCAATCAAGGGACTGCCAAAGAATCTAACAGTAAACAGCCCAACCCATCAAGAGAATTCCCACCAACAGCAACAGGGCAAGCCACTAGAATATAAATGGAGAGCAAACTCTACACCCTTCTAGCACTGATGATGTTACCTAGTTGGGTAATAAAACATCTGCAAGAAAACAAACCAGTTCAGAGAGCAGCAAGGGCCCCTCATTTCAGCCCTCAGCTACAAATATTCTCCTTTATCGGTCTTCAAGGATGTCCACATTTCATTGTGTGCCTGCTTCCTGGAGCCAAAGTTAAAGATGGAGACAAGAAGAAAAGGGAATTGTAAGAATATAAACCAAACAAGGTTCCTTGAAAGAAATAGTGGGTGTCTCCAGGGGTCATGGGGGCGTGGCCTACTCAGCCTCCTGCAACATGGCAGGGGGGCATTTTTGCCCTCCCCAGGCTCTGGAGGCTTTCCTGGAGCCTCCAGGAGGATGAATACGGCCTCCCTGGGCACCGGAGGCCTTTCATACAGTAGGCCAGAAAATGGGCCTGTTTTTAGACTTCCCAGTACTTCTAATAGACCCATTTTTCGTCCTCCCCAGGATCCAGAGGCTTTCCCGGAGCCTCCAGGAGGGTGAAAACTGCCTCCCTGAGACACCGGAGGCCCTCCAGAGGCCAGAAACAAGCCTGTTTCTGGACTTACGGTAGGCCTGTTTTTCGCCGCCGCCCCCAGCCTCCGCGCACACCCTACCCTCCATGAGGACAGGTTCGGGGGGCGGAGTCACAAAACTTGGCATCCAAAATGGGTTGCATGGAGTCTCCTGGGAGGGGTGGGGTGGGTGGGGTTGGGGTCAGCCAGTCCTTGGAATAACCGGTTCAGCAAACCAGATTGAAATTAACATCAGGTTCACCCGAACCGGCTGAAGCCATATGAGATAGGAAAGCTTTCCCAAAACCTTCTGTGAGTTTTTGCATCAGTCTGGAATTGGGTCAACGATATCTGATGAAGCAGCTGGCTTTGGCAGAGAAAAGTTGAGTGCTCGAAAAGACATTTTGCGAAAGGGACAGATGGGAAGTGCAACTAAAAGCAAATAATGATATGGCTCTTTGTCTAAGAGTGAAGTTCTTTTTCCCATTTTCTTTTAAGGGACCTGGCTCTAAAAACTGAGATTGAGAAGAAAAAACTGAGATGGCTATTAAGAGCCCCTCCTTGTAGACTTTTCAGAAGTTGGATAAAGGTTGTGGATAAGAGATAGGTCCTACGGATGTAGGTTTGGGTGGATATTTCAGGGACAATTTAAATAATTAAACTGTTCTGTCCCCCCTCACCTCCGTCCGAGCGATGGCTTAATTAGCCGGCACTATCAGCTCTGGCAGCAAACTAGCGAGCATCTGCCAAGTGTCTCTGTTATCTCCCTTGACGCCGATGAGTCACCCAGGAACAAACAGTACTTCAGCTCTTAGTTAAGCAGTTACTTTGCCTGCTACGAAGAGGCACAGCAGCTCTTGCTGCCTTTATATCCTGTGGGGTGTGGCTCCATGACTCAGCACTTCCTAGGCCTGCCCCACCCTTGCTTCTGTTATTCCCGCCTCTCCTGCCTACAAAACCTAGGGTCCAGCCAGGCCTGGTTGCCATCAGCTGGGTCTGGAGGCGTGGCCTGGGGGGGAAAAGAGCCAGAGGACGGAGGCCTTGTTATCTCCTTCACCTGGCCTGCCTCTGGCTCCTGGAGCTGAGCCAGGGAAGCCGGTGCTCCCGAGGCAAATCCTGATGGCCCTTCCCCCTCACTTTCCAAGTCACTTTCTGGCAGGAGGCCCAGCTCGGGGGGCGCAGACACAACATAAACTGAATTGTTAAATTGTCCCATGGGGAGTTGTCCTGCAGCAAATTGGCCATGATGAGTTTGCCATGACAATTTGGCTGCAGCGAGTTGTCCCATTCCGCCAGGACTTGCTATTTGGGCAACCTTTGTATTTCTGGGTAAATATTGTTTAAAGCCAGCTTGAAGAAGAACTGGAGTTCTGATGAGCTCATCTAGACCCATTTTCAAGAAGGGCTTTGCCTTAACTTTTTCCAGGATGGGCTTTGGACTTCCCGATGTAACTTATAGCTCTGGGCTTTGCTTTGCTTTACCAAGATCAACCAGTGAGGCTTAGGCTGTCAGCCTATGGAAGCCATCTTTTCTTTTTGGTCTTCAGGGCTGCCACACTTAGTGCTGTGGGAAAGTGGGAGGGGGGTTGTATGGAGTTGGTAGAGTTATATAGGCATAACAACATTCTTTTCTCTGAGAGTCAAGGACGTTCAGCCTGCACCTGGAGTGGGGTAACTGGGAGGCCTCTCCAGTTGGGACAGTGGATTGATTGGACCATGTGATGGACATGTAGATGCAGGGGGAAGGGACTTTGACTTTCTTTTGGGTGGGGGGAAAAACCTGGGAGCTTTCAGATTCAGGTTTTCCCAGATGTGCCAATATGACCTCTCTAATAAAATGGATCTTTGAGGAATTGCTTGCCGCGAAGTCTAACTTGGCTGAGGGGTGTTACCTGGAAGCCTGACATAGGCCTTCGTGATTTAAAGACCGCTAATGGATGCCCAAAAAGGTATTCTCAACCTCCAGAGGTCAAGAAGTGATACTTGTCACAAAATCCACCTCTTGAGAAACGAAATACTTAGTTTTGATAGTCCCACCAGCTTTCGCAGAATAAATTTTCGATAGGCCTTATTTTTACCTTGACTTTTCAGGCTTTGCCAACGCAGTTGTTTTTCCTTTGAGAATGCTTTTTTTTTCCTATTTCCTTGGAAACCAGCAGGTAGGCAGAGTTTTTATTTATGTATTGATCTCTCTAAAATGATATATACCCTTCTCCCGCTTCTAGTAATCCGTCTCCTTTTAGATCCACTCTTAACAAGTCTATTTGGAGGTTGGGAGCTTCATTTGCTTCGTTTGCTTTTTGGAAGGTGGAGGGGAGAGAGAGAGAGAGAAAGAGAGGGAGGGAGGAAGGAATGGGATGGGGGGGAGAGAGAGAGGGAGAGGGAGGGAGGGAGGGAGAGAGAGAGACCTACCACCCAATGTGTTGAAAGAAAAAAAGAAGAACATATGTCACCCGTGCATTAAAATAGCATTTATCTTACTTTTCGGTGACGTTGCTGTGAAATATGTTCCCTTTTGCTTGCAAAAAAAAAAAAATGCATGGAGGAACAGATGGGTCCCCCAAATACAGAAGAGCTGAGTTGGAGAAGAGTCTTGTCCATCACTGGCAACCTGGATGGCAAATTTTTCCCCATAATCTGGATAAATGGAGCTGCCATGGATTTTGGATTGCTAGAACAATTGCTAGAACAATGAGGTGGCTGGATGGAATCACCGAAGCGGTCGGCGTGAGCTTAAATGGTCTCCAGAGGCTGGTAGAGGACAGGAAGTCCTAGAGGAACGTTGTCCATGGGGTTGAGATGGATCGCACATGTCATTGCAACTAAAGATAGATAGATAGATAGATAGATGATAGATAGATAGATAGATAGATAGATAGATAGATAAATAGATGATAGATAGATAGATAGATAGATTGATAGATTGATAGATAGATCCAAAGGATTCCTGCAAGTCACTTGGACTGCAAGGTGATCAAATCAGTCAGTCCTAGAGGAGATCAATGAGAAGGAAGGACTCTCTGGAGAAGAGCCTAATGATGGGAACGATGGAGGGCAAAAGAAGAAGGGGACGGCAGAGAATGTGGTGGCTGGATGGAATCATTGAAGCAGTCGGTGTGAAATTAAATGGACTCCAGAGGATGGTAGAGGACAGGAAGGCCTGGAGGAATATTGTCCATGGGGTCGTGATGGGTCACACATGACTTCGCAACGATAGATAGATAGATAGATAGATAGATAGATAGATAGATAGATAGATAGATAGATAGATAGATAGATAGATAATAGATAGATAGATAGATGAAAGATAGATAGATAGATAGATAGATAGATAGAGAGAGAGAGAGAGAGAGAGAGAGAGAGAGAGAGATCCAAGGGACTCCTGCAAGTCCCTTGGACTGCAAGGCAATCCAATCAGTCATTCCTAGACGAGATCAACTCTGACTGCTCTTGAGAAGGTCAGATCCTGAAGAGGAAACTCAAATACTTTGGCCACCTAATGAGAAGGAAGGACTCCCTGGAGAAGAACCTAATGCTGGGAACGATGGAGGGCAAAAGAAGAAGGGGACAGAGAACAAGGTGGCTGGATGGAGTCACTGAAGCAGTCAGTGTGAGCTTAAATGGTCTCCAGAGGATGGTAGAGGACAGGAAGTCCTGGAGGAACATTTTCCATGGGGTCGTGATGGGTCGCACATGACTTCACAACGATAGAGAGAGAGAGAGAGAGAGAGAGAGATATGAAAGATAGATAGATGATGATAGATAGATAGATAGATAGATAGATAGATAGATAGATAGATAGATAGATAGATAGATAGATAGATAGATAGATAGATAGATCGATCCAAGGGACTCCTGCAAGTCCCTCGGACTGTAAGGCGATCCAACCGGTCAGTTCTAGAGGAGATCAACCCTGACTGCTCTTTAGAAGGCCAGATACTGAAGATGAAACTCAAATACTTTGGCCACCTAATGAGAAGGAAGGACTCCCTGGAGAAGAGCCTCATGCTGGGAATGATGGAGGGCAAAAGAAGAATGGGACGGCAGAGAATGTGGTGGCTGGATGGAATCATTGAAGCAGTCGGTGTGGAATTAAATGGACTCCAGAGGATGGTAGGGGACAGGAAGGCCTGGAGGAATATTGTCCATGGGGTCGTGATGGGTCACACATGACTTCGCAACGATAGATAGATAGATAGATAGATAGATAGATAGATAGATAGATAGATAGATAGATAGATGATAGATAGATAGATAGATAGATAGATAGATAGATAGATAATAGATAGATAGATAGATGAAAGATAGATAGATAGATAGATAGATAGATAGAGAGAGAGAGAGAGATCCAAGGGACTCCTGCAAGTCCCTTGGACTGCAAGGCAATCCAATCAGTCATTCCTAGACGAGATCAACTCTGACTGCTCTTGAGAAGGTCAGATCCTGAAGAGGAAACTCAAATACTTTGGCCACCTAATGAGAAGGAAGGACTCCCTGGAGAAGAACCTAATGCTGGGAACGATGGAGGGCAAAAGAAGAAGGGGACAGAGAACAAGGTGGCTGGATGGAGTCACTGAAGCAGTCAGTGTGAGCTTAAATGGTCTCCAGAGGATGGTAGAGGACAGGAAGTCCTGGAGGAACATTTTCCATGGGGTCGTGATGGGTCGCACATGACTTCACAACGAGAGAGAGAGAGAGAGAGAGAGAGAGAGAGAGAGAGAGAGAGAGAGAGAGAGAGAGAGATAGATAGATAGATAGATAGATAGATAGATAGATAGATAGATAGATAGATAGATAGATCCAAGGGACTCCTGCAAGTCCCTCGGACTGTAAGGCGATCCAACCGGTCAGTTCTAGAGGAGATCAACCCTGACTGCTCTTTAGAAGGCCAGATCCTGAAGATGAAACTCAAATACTTTGGCCACCTAATGAGAAGGAAGGACTCCCTGGAGAAGAGCCTGATGCTGGGAACGATGGAGGGCAAAAGAAGAAGGGGACGGCAGAGAAGGAGGTGGCTGGATGGAGTCATTGAATCAGTAGGCATGAGTTTAAATGGACTCCAGAGGATGGTAGAGGACAGGAAGGCCTGGAGGAATGTTATCCATGTGGTCGCGATGGGTCGGACACGACTTCCCAACTAACAACAACAACAGCCCGGGATTATGTTGGCTTCCTCAAACAAGCCTAGCTTCTTTGAGAACATTAAAAGCTGTACTTATTAGTTCTGCCCCCATATTTATTTCAGATCCATTCCAAGCCGGCCCTAAGTACGCACCCAGGTTTTACTTTTAAGCGTGTTGGAATTTCAGGCACACCGTTTCTTCCTTTCCTTTGTGTGGGTTCTTTTCGCGGAATCACTCCGAGCAGGCCTGCCAAACACCCAGCAGAGAAGTGCCTGAGGCAAACAAAAAAAAACAACCTTCATTTTTATTTATTTAAAATTGCAGAGAGCAAGAAAGGAAGACAGGAGAGAAAAAACTTTCCCGTTCCTGAGAGCTTCTTTGTCTGAATTAAACTGAAAGACACCAGCTCATCATATTTTTTTCAAAATTTTCTTTGAACCACTGCTCTCCACAGACCTCCCATACAGGTAAGTTCAAAAGTGAAATGAAAGGCTCGTTGAAATACATTGGTTGCAACTCAAGAAGTTAGAAAACTCTTTGCTGTGATCTTCTACATCCTAGATCCTACGTCCTAGAAACTAATCAAGGATTTATATTCCTTCCATTATATTAAAGGTAAAGGTTCTCATATCTGTGCTAGTCGTTCCTGACTCTAGGGGGCGGTACTCATCTCCGTTTCAAAGCCAAAGAGCCAGCACTGTCCGAAGACATCTCCGTGGTCATGTGGCCGGCATGACTCAACGCCAAAGGCGCACGGAACGCTGTTCCCTTCCCACCAAAGGTGGTCCCTATTTTTCTACTTGCATTTTTTACGTGCTTTCGAACTGCTAGGTTGGCAGAAGCTGGGACAAGTCACGGGAGCTCGCCCCGTTACGCGGCACTAGGGATTCGAACCGCTGAACTGCCGACCTTTCTATCAATCAGCTCAGCCACTGAGCCACCATGTCCCTTATATTACCAGGTTACTAAAAGGATGAAGATGACCAGCTGTCCGCAATGAATATAAATCTTTCCATTCCCCACTATCCTGTCAGAGCTGAAGAAGCTTTTTGGATGAGAAGCGAAACATCTTCAAAAGAAAAGAAAGTCCAGCTTCGTCCTGAAAAAAGTACATTTGGGTCTTTTCTCAGATCTTTTCCATCTTTCTGGAGTTTATTGCTAAGTCTAACAGATATTTCACAAATGTGTTTACCTCTTTCCTTATTTCCCCCTGCCTCAAATACCTACATCATCCACATTATCCCTTTGATGGCTTAAAGGAATATATGGATCTACTTAACAGAATAACAGAGTTGGAAGGGACCTTGGAGGTCTTCTAGCCCAACCCCCTGCTCAGGCAGGAAAACCCTATAACATTTCCGACAAGTGGTTGTCCAATCCCTTCTTAAAAACTTCCAATGTTGGAGCACCCACAACTTCTGGAGGCAAGTCATCCCACTGATTAATTGTTCTAACTGTCAGGGAATTTCTCCTTAGTTCTAGGTTGCTTCTCTCCTTGGTTAGTTTCCATCCGTTGCTTATTATCCTGCCTTCAGGTGCTTTGGAGGATAGATTGAGGGGTGAACAACTGTGAAAGTCAGACCATAAGAAAGGCTGAGCGCCAAAGAATTGAGGCCTTTGAACTTTGCTGGAGAAGACTCCTGCGAGTCCCTTTGACCGCAAGGTGATCCAACCGGTCAGTCCTAGAGATCAACCCTGACTGCTCTTTAGAAGGCCAGATCCTGAAGATGAAACTTGGCCACCTAATGAGAAAGAAGGACTCCCTGGAGAAGAGCCTAATGCTGGGAACGATGGAGGGCAAAAGAAGAAGGGGACGGCAGAGAAGGAGGTGGCTGGATGGAGTCATTGAAGCAATCGGCGTGAGCTTAAATGGACTCCAGAGGATGGTAGAGGACAGGAAGACCTGGAGGAACATTGTCCATGGGGTTGCGATGGTTCGGACATGTCTTTGCAACTAACAACAACGACATCTTGTCTAGAAGCAACAAACCACGATGAAAGAAACGGTTAACATCCTAAATCTAGGATAGCCTATCTAAAATGTTCTTCAACTTTCTTCTGCTCTTCATCCTCCAGCTGAACAAGGACCGCTTGTAGATGGCCTCCTCTTCTTATGCCTAAACCAGGGGTAGTATTCACTTACTTTCCCTAATTGTTTGCAAATGTGTGTGCGCGCGAGCGTTGGCTCCGTTCACACACGCCATCTCCCGCACATGCGCAAGGCCTTCTGCATACATGCAGAGCCTCGAAAACGTGGGAAAATGCGACGTCATGATATCGTGACGTGGTGGGCGGGGCATCCCGCAGTGGGTGTGGGTGGGCGGGGCATCCTGCAGTCGTCCCTACCGGTTTGCCCAAACCGATAGAACCGGCTGAATGCTACCATTGGCCTAAACATGTACTTTCTCGACAGATGAAACTATGAAGCCATTCGGGGAGGCAGTTGGCACTTTGAATAATGCCAGCTAGATTTACCAGGGTAGGCAAATATGTGTGTGTGTGTGTGTTCGGGTCTTTTCCCCTGTAAGATTGGAAGCATTTAGGCAACGTTTCGATGAGATCTCACTCATCATCTTCAGGCTTTGGCTTTGTTCTTATGTGAGCAAACTTTGGGTCAATAGAAACGTTGCCTAAATACTTCCAATCTTATACGGGAAAAGACCCGAACATACCAAAACCTGCATACATACATACATACATTCCTCTTCTCCCTCCCCCTCCCCTTCATCTTCCTTTTTCCCCCCCTCTCCTCCTCCTCTTCTCCTTCCCCTCCTCCTCCTCCTCCTCCTCCCCTTCCCTTTCTTCTCCTCTTCCCCTTCCCCTCCTCTGCCTCCTCCTATTTTCCTTCTCCTCCTCCTTCCTCTTCTCCCTCCCTTCCCTTCCTTTTCCTCCTCCTCCTCCTCTTCTCCTTCCCTCCTCCTTTTCCTCCTCCTCCTCCTTCCTCTTCTCCTCCTCCTCCCTCCTCCTCTTCTCCTTCCCTCCTCCTTCCTCTTCTCCTCCCCTCCCTTCCTTTTCCTCCTCCTCCTCTCCTCCTCCTCCTTCCCTTCCTCCTCCTTTCCTCCTCCTCCTCCCTTCCCTTCTTCTCCTCTTCCCTTCCTCCTCCTTCTCCTCCTCCTGTTTTCTTCTCCTCCTCCTCCTCTTCCCTTCTCCTTCCTCTTCTCCTCCCCATCCCCTCCCTTCATCTTCCTTTGTCATTTCCTCCTCCTCCTCTTCTCCTTCCTCCTCCTCCTCCTGTTTTCCTTCTCCTCCTCCTCCTTCTTCTCCTCCTCCTCCTCCTCCTCTCTCCTTCCCTCCTCCTCCCTTCATCTTCCTTTTCCTTTTCCTCCTCCTTCTCCTCCTCCTGTTTTTCTTCTCCTCCTCCTCCCTCTTCTCCCTCCCCCTCCCCTTCATCTTCCTTTTTCCTTTCCCCTCCTCCTCCTCTTCTCGTTCCGCTCCTCCTCCTTCTTTTCCTCTTTCTCCTCCTCCTCCTTCTCCCTTTTCACAATTCCTCTTCCTCCTCCTTCTTCTCATCTAAAGAAAATAACAGTAAAGTGCCTACCGCATGTCATGTGCCTCCGGTTCTACCAGTATTTGGCTGGGCTTTGTAGGGTTTTGATTAGAGCAGGAACTTCTGAAGATGCATTGTACTTCAGTCCTGATTAGCCTCAGGAAGGAGCCAGACATCCTTGGATTTTATAGAGCCCTCCAAAGTTTTGAGAGCTCAAAGAATCTGGTGACGGGGGCAGAATGAATCAGAAAGGATGGTACAGTCGGGTTTAATTGTTGCTCTAAACTCAAATCTCAAAGCCAGCCTGGAAATGCGATGGCGATCTATGAAGGCGTGTGACCCACCCCTCAACATCTCTCTTTTCTTTGGGAACTATTTATTTTCCAGGAAAAAGGGCACTGAAGTGGTTAATTTGAAAACTCTGTGAAGGAGATTTTAGAATTCATAATTAATAATCTGTCTATCCCTATTTTTCTGTGGTAGGGCATTCTTGGAAATAAGAAAGAAACAGTTCCTTTGGCCTTTTAGCTTTGACAGGGAAGTCTTAATTTCGAGGTAAGAGAAAGGAAAGGGGAGGGGGAGGGGAGGACCACAGAGGAGAGGAGAGGAGAGGAGAAAAGGGAGGAGAGGAGGAGAGGAGCAAAGAGGAGAGAAGAAGAATAAAGGAAGGAAAGGAAGAGAAAAGGGAGAGGAGAGGAGAGGAGAGGAGAGGAGAGAGGAGAGGAGAGGAGAGGAGAGGAAAAGAAAGGAAGGAAAGGAAGAGAAGGGAGAGGAGAGGAGGAGAGGAGAGGAGAGGAGAGGAGGAGAGAGGAGAGGAGGAGGAGAGAGGAGGAGGAGGAAAAGAAAGGAAGGAAAGGAAGAGAAAAGGGAGAGGAGAGGGGAGGAGAGGAGAGGAAAAAAGAAAGGAAGGAAAGGAAGAGAAAGGGAGAGGAGAGGAGAGGAGAGGAGAGGAGAGGAGAGGAGAGGAGAGGAGAGGAGAGGAGAGGAAAAAAGAAAGGAAGGAAAGGAAGAGAAAAGGGAGAGGAGGAGAGGAGAGGAGAGGAGAGGAGAGGAGAGGAGAGGAGAAAAGGAAGGAAAGGAGGAGAGGAGGAGAGGTGTGGCAAGGCAAGGCAAGATCAGAATCACAGTATGAAATAACCTTCTAATAGCTAGCAAGCCATGGATCACATTCAAAGACAAGCAAGATCTAAAACAGCAAACCTGTAATTGTATTTAAAACTTGAGCTGTTTCCATCTGCATAATAAAGGAAGAAAACTGAAGGGTAATTAGGAAAGATATACCTAGTGAGCTTCCTAAATATAAAGTTTTCTTGGATGCTTGAGTTTTATGTTGCTGGGATAGGATGTTAAAAAATGTGCTAGTGGATTTGTTTTTAATGTTTGAGATGAACTTCTTTTCTACTGACTAAGTTTTGTGTTCGGTTTATCTCTCTCGCTCTTTTTTTTTTCTTTTTGATAGATTACCACTTTTATTACCTTTTTTTTTTTTTAAATACATATATTTCTCACTGCTGGATTCTGCCCATTAAGAACAAAATAAATAAAATGTGGTGTGTGTTGTTTTTTTTAAAAAAAGACGTCGATGCACCACCATGCTTCAAGAAAACAAACAAATATATTCTTTTTAATCTCATCTGGAAGATAGATGAGGTAGGAGAATTACATCAAGTGCATGGAGCATCCAGCCTCCGATAAGAATAATTTTAATCTTATTTCCTCCAAACACTTTCTGAATACGGCAAAGGCATCTTGGTGATTTACAGAACAGGCAACAGGTCAATCAATGGACGTTGGAACATTCTGGTTGAATGGGATGAAAAATATCCCACCCCACCCCCCGAGAAAATAGCAAAGTGACAGTGAAACTGATAAATCAGTCCTGATTTAAAGAGGTGGTGGTCTCTTCTTGAGTCGTTCAAACAGACTCTTAAACAGCCTGGGGTGCTTTAATCTGGAATTTCATGGGGCTTGGAGGGGCTGCCCCGAAGAAGAGAGGGGGGTTGTGCCTCGCCCGTCCTCCTCTCCTTAGCTGGGCCCCTCCCATCTCCTGCTATCTGAGCCAGAGACTGATAGTGAAGAAGAATGGCCTGGCATGCCTCCAGCCCCCAGCCCTGGCACCATGCCCGGACAGACTGAGCAAACAAACCTCCCTACAGCGTGTGAGCACGAAGCCAGCCACGAACTAGAATTGCCGGCAGCTGAGGACGAAAAGACACAGTGGACAGATCCCCGCTTCCGGAGAATGGAGAGGCGACGTCAGCAAAAGGAAGGGAAGGGCAGGCCTGGATAAGTGCTGAGTCATGGAGCCACACCCCACGGCCTATATAAAGGATCTGCTTTTTGGCATTCCTTGAGTCAGGCAAAGTGTAATCTGGTTGCTGAAGTCACACCTTGGATTCCTGCCTGCCCTGAGAACTCTGACAGGAATTTGGCAAAGCTGTAGAGGCTTCGTGGCCATGCTTGATACAGACTTCCCAGACCCGGCCGTCAGAGGAGGAGTGGGACACAACAGGGGGTCAACCTATTCTCCAAAGCACCAGAAGGCAGGACAAGATGTACCGGATGGAAACCCATCAAGGAGAGAAGCATTCTGGAATTAAGGAGAAACTTCTTACTTCTTGTTCCGTCGCGCAGGACTGGCCTAATAGTTTTAATGGGTTTTTTAATAAGAGTTTAATTTAAGTTTTTTAGTTTTATTGAATTTTAGCTGTTACCAAATTGAATAAGTCTTTTAATAATGTTCTTTTTTTTTTATTTGCATTTATATCCCGCCCTTCTCCGAAGATTCAGGGCGGCTTACACTGTGTTAAGCAATAGTCTTCATCCATTTGTATATTATATACAAAGTCAACTTATTGCCCCCAACAATCTGGGTCCTCATTTTACCTACCTTATAAAGGATGGAAGGCTGAGTCAACCTTTGGCCTGGTGGGACTTGAACCTGCAGTAATTGCAAGCAGCTGCTGTTAATAACAGACTGTCTTAGCAGTCTGAGCCACCAGAGGCCCTTAATTTTTATATTCTTGTTTTATTCGGCTGTAAACCACCCTGAGTCCTTCGGGAGAAGGGCAGTATATAAATCAAAACAATAAATAAATAAACCAGAGGTGGGTTTCAGTAGGTTCTGACCAGTTCTGGAGAACCGGTAGTGGAAATTTTGAGTAGTTCGAAGAACCGGTAGTAAAAATTCTGACTGGCCCCGCCCCCATCTATTCTCTGCCTCCCAAGTCCCAGCTGATCAGGAGGAAATGGAGATTTTGCAATATCCTTCCCTTGGAGTGGGGAGGGAATGGAGATTTTGCAATAACCTTCCCCTGGAGTGGGAAGGGAATGGAGATTTTACAGTATCCTTCCCCTGGAGTGGGGAGGGAATGGAGATTTTGCAGTAACCTTCCCCTGGAGTGGGGAAGGTATGGAGATTTTACAGTAACCTTCCCCTGGAGTGGGGAGGGAATGGAGATTTTGCAGTATCCTTCCCCTGGAGTGGGGAGGGAATGGAGATTTTGCAGTATCCTTCTCCTGGAGTGGGGAGGGAATGGAGATTTTGCAGTAACCTTCCCCTGGAGTGGGGACGGAATGGAGATTTTGCAGTATCCTTCCCATGCCACGCCCACCAAGCCATGTCACGCCCACCAAGCCACACCCACAGAACCGGTAGTGAAAAAATTTGAAACCCACCACTGTTCCTAACAGTAAGAAGAATTAGCCAGTGGAACAGCTTGCCTCCAGAAGTTGTGGGCGCTCCAACACTGGAGGTTTTTAAGAAGAGTTTTGGACAGCCATTTGTCTGGAACGTGATAGGATCTCCTGCTTGAGCAGAGGGTTGGACTAGAAGACCTCCAAGGTCCCTTCCAGCTCTGTGATTCTATGTTCTACGACTGTGCAAACAACTATAACCTAAGCAGCTTCTGGAGGCAAGTTGTTCCGCTGGTTAATTTTTCTGTCAGGAAATTTCTCCTTATTTCTAGATTGGTTCTCTCCTTAATTAATTTCCATCCATTGTCCCACCTTCAGGTGCTTTGAAGAATAGCTTGACTCCCTCTTCTTTGTGTCAGCCCCTCAAATATTGGAAGACTGCTATCATGTCTCCCCTAGTCCCTCTTTTCATTAAGCTAGACATATCCAGATCCTGCAACTGTTCTTCACATGTTTTAGCCTCCAGTACTGTAATCATATTGGGACGCGGTGGCTTGGTGGGTAAGATGCTGAGCTTGTCAATCGAAAGGTCGGCAGTTCAGCGGTTCTAATCCATAAGTGCCGCGTAACGGGGTGAGCTCCCGTGACTTGTTCCCGCTTCTGCCAACCTAGCAGTTCGAAAGCAGGAAAAAAATGCAAGTAGAAAAATAGGAACCACCTTTGGTGGGAAGGGAACAGTGTTCCGTGCGCCTTTGGCATTGAGTCATACCGGCCACATGACTACGGAGACATCTTCGGACAGCGCTGGCTCTTCGGCTTTGAAACGGAGCTGAGCACTGCCCCCTAGAGTCAGGAACGACTAGCACGTATGTGCAAGGGGAACCTTTACCTTTAACTTACCCTAATTATCTTTCTTGCTCTTCTCTGCACTCTTTCTAGAGTCTCCACATCTTTTTTACATTGGTGGCGACCAAAACTGGATGCAGTATTCCAAATGTGGCCTTATCAAGGCATTATAAAGACCTTAGTAAGGTCTTCCACAAGGACCTTGGAGATCTTCTAGTCCAACCCTCCCTCCTCAGGCAGGAAACTCTATCCTATTTCAGAGTAATGGCTGCCCAATCTCTTCTTAAAAACTTCCAGTGATGGAGCATTCACAACTTCTGGAGGCAAGTTGTTCCATTGATGAATTGTTCTCACTTTCAAGAAATTTCTCCTTAGTTCCAGGTTGCTTCTCTCCTTGATCAGTTTCTATCCATCACTTCTTCTCCTGCCTTCAAGTGCTTTCGAGAATAGGTTGATTCCATCTTTTTTGTGGCAGCCCCTCAAATATTGGAAGGCTGCTATCATGTCAAATTTCTTAAGGTTTCTATATTTGCACATTGCTACCACACTCTCCCAGCCTCCCCTCTGCCCTGTCATGTTTTACGTAATCTTCATTTAATCCTTCCTATATATATATTTCCACCTACGCCCCACACCATCCCCGAAAATACCCAGGCGGATTCTAAAATTATCATTGTTAATTTTATCTAGGAAAGAAATAAAGGAAAGTTTTTCTCCCACCCTCCCAAAAAAAAAAAAGATTTATTTGGAACAAACGAAATGCAATGCCAGCTGTTCGATTCAGCGAAGGATGATTCCGAAATGATGTCACACAATATCTGGTGGGAAGCAAGAAAGGGGATTTAAGCATCCCATGGTTGCTGAAAATATACTTGAGCTCTTCATTTTAGAAATAGAAAAGCTCATGAAATATAGGTTGCAGAATCTGCAGAGGGCTGGGAATGATTCGGGGCTCTTTAACTGTCCAAAGTTGAATAGCTAAATGCCTTTTGCCTATAAATCCAAACAGCCGATCAGCGAGTCCTGATAAAAGCCCAAATCAATTGCTCACCGGAACTGTGGAGAGGGAAAAAAAGTAACGAGAAACAATTTTAAGACTTTAAAAACATTCCAGATCTTTTGTGTTGTCAATCAAGGAGAATATTTGCAGCTCGGGGTTGAAATGAGGGGTCCTTGGTGCTCTCTGAGCTTGGTGGGCTTTCTTGCAGAAGTTTCATGACCCAACTAAGGAACATTATCAGTGCTGGAAGGGAGGAGGAGGAGGAGGAGGGATGAAGGAGGAAGGAGAAAGGGAGGAGGAGGACTGGGGTCCTTGGTGCTCTCTGAGCTTGGTGGGCTTTCTTGCAGACGTTTCATGACCCAACTAGGGAACATCATCAGTGTTGAGTAATGGCCAAGGATGATCATCGGTGCACTGATGATGTTACCTAGTTTGGGGAATAAAACGTCTGCAAGAAAACAACCAAGCTGAGAAAGTGCCAAGGACCCCACAGTCCTCTTCCACTTCTTCCTCTACTCCATACACCCCATGTTCTTCTAGAACTGATGCGGTTACCTAGCTGGGTCGTGAAACATCTGCAAGAAAACAACCAGGCTCAGAAAGTACCAAGGTGCCCTCAAATCTTCTGCTGTTTCCCCTTTTTTCCCCCATTATGGATTCCTTTCATTGCTCCTTGGTAAGGCCACACTTGGAATACTGCATTCAGTTTTGGTCGCCACAATGTTAAAAAGATGTGGAGACTCTAGAAAGAGTGCAGAGAAGAGCAACCAAGATGATTAGGGGACTGGAGGCTAAAACATATGAAGAACGGTTGCAGGAACTGGGTATGTCTAGTTTAATGAAAGGAAGGATCAGGGGAGACAGGAGAGCAGTCTTCCAATATTTGAGGGGCGGCCACAGAGAGGAGGGAGGTCAAGCTATTTTCCAAAGCACCTTTGAAGGCCAGACAAGGAATAATGGATGGAAACTGATCAAGGAGAGGAGCAACTTAGAATGAAGGAGAAATTTCCTTAGTTATAACAATTAATCGGTGGAACAACTTGCCTCCAGAAGTTGTGGGTGCTCCAACACTGGAAGTTTTTAAGAAGAGTTTGGATAATCATTTGTCTGAAGTGGTGTGGGGTTTCCTGCCTAAGCAGGGGGTTGGACTAGAAGACCTCCAAGGTCCCTTCCAACTCTGTTGTTCTATTCTATTCTTCTCTGTTCCCCTCTTGGCTCAAGGATGCCTGGATCAAACAAGGCACCAAACAACGGTTGTCGTGTCATGCTATTCAGAGGGCCCTAACCAGGGGTGAAATCCAGCTGGTTCTGACAGGTTCTGGAGAACCGGTAGCGGAAATTTTGAGTAGTTCGGCAAATACCACCTCTGGCTGCTCCCAAAGTGGGGCGGGAATGGGGATTTTGCAATATCCTTCCCCCAAGAATGGGAAGGGAATGGGGATTTTGTAGTATCCTTCCCCTGGAGTGGGGTGGGAATGGAGATTTTGCAATATCCTTCCCCTGCCACGCCCATCAAGACACACCCACAGAACCGGTAGTAAAAAAAATTGAATTTCACCACTGGCCCTAACCCTTTCTTAAACTTCTTCAGGCTTAGCCCAGGCACGTCTGATCCGTCGCCACTTCCAGTTCTCCAAGAAGGTCCAGTTGAAAATTCAACATGAGAAACAGAAACCTTTCAACAGGTCTGGAGAGAGCTCGCCCGTCTCCTGGTGACAAACGAGGGCTTGTTCTTCAAGGCAGAGAAATCAGCCCTTGATTAAAATTCCGAAAAGGACAACAGCATCTGCTTAGGTTTGCAGGACCAGCCACCAGGAGATGAAACGGCAGCCGAGGCCCCGTTCAACCCCTGAAGTCTCTCGGAGTCTCTCCTGGTCCCTCGGAGACAAAATCCCACTTCCCTTAATGAGCTGAGCGAGAAGAGTCACTCAGAAGCACACTTCTAGATTCGCTGCTCACCTCCTTGATCTCCCGCTAGTCTAATAGGAGTCAATTAAAAAGCTTGCATTTAAAGCAACCGGCTTTATGCAAAGCAACTAAGCAGGGAGGGGGAGAGAGAGAGAGAGAAGAGAGACAGAGCGAAATGGTACCGAATTTCTGCCCTGCTAGGACCGACTCAATTTCCCTTAGGTCTGCCTGCGGCCTAGGAAATAATTCTCAGTGGAATAGAAAAGAATGAATGAGCGGGAAGGGACCTTGGAGATCTTCTAGTCCAGCACCCTGCTCAAGCCAGAGGACCTGTACTCATTCAGATGAGGGACTGTCTAGACTCTTCTTAAAAACCTCCGGTGATGGAGCACCTACAACTTCTGGAGGCAAGCTGTTCCACTGATCAATAGAATGAAAAGTTGGAAGGGACCTTGGAAGTCTACCAGTCCAGCCCCCTGTCTTTTCTTAAAAACCTCCAGTGATGAAGCACTGACAACGTCTGAAGGCAAATCCTTCCAGAATAGAGTAGCATAGCGTAGCGTAGCATAGAATACTAACAGAGAATGCAGGATGCCAAGGGTGGCCTTACCAAGGCATTACAAAGAATAGAATAGAATAGAATAGAATAGAATAGAATAGAATAGAATAGAATAGAATAGAATAGAATAGAATAGAATAGAAGGGTAGAACAAGAAGCAATAGGTGGAAACTGATCAAGGAGAGATGCAACTTAGAACTAAGGAGAAATTTCCTGATGGTTAGAACAATTAATCTGTGGAACAACTTGCCTGCAGAAGTTGTAAATGCTCCAAGAAATTTTTAAGAAAATGTTGGATAGCCATTAGTCTGAAATGGTGTAGGGTTTCCTGCCTGGGCAGGGGGTTGGACTAGAAGACCTCCAAGGTCCCTTCCAACTCTGATACTATTAGAATAGAATAGAATAGAATAGAATAGAATAGAATAGAATAGAATAGAATAGAATAGAATAGAATAGAATAGAATAGAATAGAATAGATGGAATGGAATGGAATGGAATGGAATAGAATAGAATAGAATAGAATAGAATAGAATAGAATAGAATAGAATAGAATAGAATAGAATAGAATAGAATAGAATAGAATAGAATAGAATAGAATAGAATGTTAAAGGGACCCTAGAAGTCATCTAGTCCAACCCCCTGCTTAGGCAGGAAACCCTACACCACTTCAGACAAATGGTTATCCAACCTCTTCTTAAAAACTTCCAGTGTTGGAACATTCACAACTTCTGGGGGCAAGTTATTCCACTGATTAATTGTTCTAACCGTCAGGAAATTTCTCCTTGATTCTAAGTTGCTTCTCTCCTTGATCAGTTTCCACCCATTGCTTCTTGTCCTGCCCTCAGGTGCTTTGGAGAATAGCTTGACTCCTTTTTCTTTGGGGCAGCCCCTGAGATATCGGAAGATATTATCCATGAGATATTATCAATGCAAGACCTCCAGACTCCATCCGTGGCCATTTTGGGGTCATCTCTCTTCTTTGGAAGCAAATTTTTTTACTCATCCTAGCAAAAGTTAGGATGGGTGAGGGAACAACAAGGAAAGGAATATTCTGCCCAGCTTTGACATCCAAACCTTTCCTGTAATCAGACCTCCATGGCCGAGCTCTGGTCCTGAGCGAGTGTTTAGCACAGATTGGAGCTAAAATGAATAAATAAAACCGCATCATGGGCCAGATAAGCTTGGATCATCTACAAGCCCTTCAAAGTTTTGGATGATGCCCTAATTCAGTAAGGATAACTGCCCAATCTCTGCTGTGAGCGAGCCAGCTGCCCAGACTGCCACATCTAAACCCCAAAAGGTAGCAGACCTAAACGCCGATTATCCTATCAGCTTAACCTGTGGACCACGTTTGAGTCCACAAATGTCCTTTTTCTCATCATGATCATTTGTGGAGATGTAGTTCCAGCTTTTACGGGTGATCTTAACGGTGGTTAAGTGAGAAGAATCAACCCGTGGAACAGAAGTTGCCTTCGGAAGTTGTGGGAGCTTCATCACTTGAGACTTTCAAGAAGAGACTGGACTGCCATCTGTCAGGAATGGTGTAGGGTCTCCTGCTCGGGCGGGGTGGGGGGGGGTTGGACTAGATGACCTACAAGGTCCCTTCCAACTCTGTTAATCTGTTCCGTCCAGTCCAAATGCTCCCTTTGTTCCCGCAGGTACTTTTTTTTTTTTGGCATTTATATCCCACTCTTCTCCGAAGACTCAGGGCGGCTTACACTATGTCAAGCAATAGTCTTCATCCATTTGTACATTATATACAAAGTCAACTTATTGTCCCCAACAATCTGGGTCCTCATTTTACCTACCTTATAAAGGATGGAAGGCTGAGTCAACCTTGGGCCTGGTGGGACTTGAACCTGCAGTAATTGCAAGCAGCTGCTGTTAATAACAGACTGCATTAGTCTGTTGAGCCACCAGAGGCTCTTTTCAAAAAGGCAGGTGGACTTTCTTGGTTTTTCCTTCAGTTCTTCCCAACAGTGCTCTCTACATGGGGCTCCCCTTGAAGTGCACCCGGAGGCTCCAGTTAGTCCAGAATGCAGCCGCGCGGTGATAGAGAGAGCACCGCGTTGCTCCCATATAACACCTATCCTGCGCGGCCTGCACTGGCTACCGGTAGTCTTCCGGGTGCAATTCAAGGTTTTGGTTACCATCTTTAAAGCGCTCCATGGCTTAGGACCGGGATACCTTCGAGACCGCCTTCTGCCACCGATTGCCTCCCAACGACCTGTGCGCTCCCACAGAGTGGCCCTCCTCAGGGTGCCGTCGACCAAACAATGCAGGTTGGCGACCCACAGGGGGAGGGCCTTCTCTGTGGCGGCACCAGCCCCTTGGAATGAGCTTCCTCCTGGATTACGACAACTCCCTGACCTCCGGACCTTCAGACGTGAACTGAAGACTCTATTATTTCAGCGTGCGGGACTAGCCTAAGAACAAAATGTTTTTAACCAAATTTTAATGGGGGTTTTATTGGTTCTTATTGTTTTAGTGATCAGGCTTTGATAATATTTAGTTTTAACCTGGGTTTTAAATGTTTATTTATTATATTGTTTTATATTGTTTTAATATGCCTGTGAACCGCCCTGAGTCCTATGGGAGATGGTGCGGTATATAAGTTTAATAAATAAATAAATAAATAAATAAACAGAAGAAGCTTCTTGGATGAGAAGCGAAAGGTCTTCAAGGGTAAGTTGCCTCTTGAAAAAAGCACCTTTGGGACAACCATGGCATGGATGACTGAGAAACTCCGAAGGCATTTGGTTGAATGGGTCTTCTGTCACCACTGATGGATTTGGGGCATTCTGGTGGGTCAAGAAACAAATGGGTCTTGTGGCATAACATCCATCTATCCTGACCTTCTCAAACTTTTGGAGAAGGAGTCCTAGCATGATTTTGCAAAATCTTTAGGAGTGTCTATGGAGATTCTCAGTCATCCAGGTCAGAGTTGTCCCAACTCTGTGGGGCCTCTGTGGCTCAGACTAGTAAGACAGTCTGTTATTAACACAGCTGCCTGCAATTACTGCAGGTTCTAGTCCCACCAGGCCCAAGGTGGACTCAGCCTTCCATCCTTTATAAGGTAGGTAAAATGAGGACCCAGATTGTTGGGGACAATAAGTTGACTTTGTATATAATGTACAAATGGATGAAGACTATTGCTTGACATAGTGTAAGCCGCCCTGAGTCTTCGGAGAAGGGCGGGATATAAATGCAAATAAAAAAAAAAGGTGCTTTTTCAAGAGGCAACTGGACTTTTCCCCCCCTTGAAGATGTTTTGCTTCTCATCCAAGAAGCTTCTTCAGTTCTTCAGAAGGCAACTAGACTTTGTTTTCCCTTGAACACGTTTCACTGCTCATCCAAGAAGCTTCTTCGGTTCTGACTGAATGGTGGGAATGGATGGATTTATATTCAATCAGAACTGAAGAAGTTTCTTGGATGAGAAGCGAAACGTCTTCAAGGAAAAATC
Organism: Ahaetulla prasina; assembly: GCF_028640845.1. Taxonomy (NCBI): domain Eukaryota; kingdom Metazoa; phylum Chordata; class Lepidosauria; order Squamata; family Colubridae; genus Ahaetulla; species Ahaetulla prasina. The sequence continues at coordinate 9,451,865 of NC_080554.1, forward strand.
CAGTTGCCTTTTCAAAAAAAAAACCCACATCTTTGGCACAACCATAATCTGGACGACTGAGAATATGGACTTGGTTCCCAAAGTATGTGTAAAACCCAACCCCACGAGTGAAGAATCTAGTCAATTTTTGAAGATCTAACAGCCAGTCAAGGCTTCAGAAGGACTGGATGAAAACCCAGAAATTCAAGCTCGCAAGCCCTCCCCTCGCCTTATAACAATCAAATCACTTTTCCTGCAAAAAAACCTCCTTGAATCAAGCTATTCTCTTTGTCCGATATGACATGAGCTGGCAAGAATCTCAAACAGAGATAAAACAAAAAACAGAAACAAAAAACCCCCCAAGATTTCCCCATCACTGGTCCCTTGGTCTCCTTTTAATTGAAAACGCCAGACCTGGAATTGGGAGCCTGTTTTTATTTTTTATTTTTTATTTTTTTTCATGCAAAAGCTTGTTCTTAGCCGCAACCGAGAGCCAAGCTTTTAAAGCGGCATGGACTTTCAATCATTTTTAAGCCACATCTATAACGAGGCACGTGACCAATGGTGCAATCCAATTTTTTTTTATTACCGGTTCTGTGGGCGTGGCTTGGTGGGTGTGGTGAGGCCTGGTGGGTGTGGCAGGGGAAGGATACTGCAAAATCTCCATTCCCTCCCCACTCCTGGAGGAAGGATATTGCAAAATCTCCATTCCCTTGCCACTCCAGGGGAAGGATATTGCAAAATCTCCATTCCCTCCCCACTCTGGGGGAAGGATACATCAAAATCTCCATTCCCTCCTCACTCCTGGGAGAAGGATACTGAAAAACCTCCATTTCCTCCCCACTCCAGGGAAAAGATATTGCAAAATCTCCATTCCCACCCCACTCCGGGGGAAGGATACCGAAAAATCTCCATTCCCTCCTCACTCTGGGGGAAGGATACATCAAAATCTCCATTCCCTCCTCACTCCTGGAGGAAGGATATTGCAAAATCTCCATTTCCTCCCCACTCCTGGGGGAAGGATACTGCAAAATCTCCATTCCCTCCCCACTCCAGGGGAAGGATATTGCAAAATCTCCATTCCCTCCCCACTCCTGGAGGAAGGATACATCAAAATCTCCATTCCCTCCTCACTCCTGGAGGAAGGATATTGCAAAATCTCCATTTCCTCCCCACTCCTGGAGGAAGGATACTGCAAAATCTCCATTCCCACCCCGCTCCAGGGGAAGGATATTGCAAAATCTCCATTCCCTCCCCACTCTGGGAACCAGCCAGAGGTGGTATTTGCTGGTTCTCCAAACTACTCATAATTTCCGCTATCGGTTCTCCAGAACCTGTCAGAACCTGCTGGATTTCACCCCTGCATGTGACCTGCCTTTCTTCCTGCCCTCATGCTCAAATAATCAACTCTCCCCCCCCCCAAAAAAAATTTAAGCATTGGAAGCAGGAGGGGCAGAAAGTAGCCGTTTCAGCATTCCTTGCTGTAGAGGAAAAACTGTATTTTTAAAAAATAAATAAATAAATAAATTCCAGTGATCAAGAGGCAGAATGCATGTGTATCTTGTCATTGGAAAACAAAACAAAAAGGAAGAAAGGTATAAAGTGATGACATTACAGTAGCATTTTCTCATCCTTCGCTTGATTTCCTGGACTGAAAAGGTAGTTAAATAGTTTAATGAAAAGAAGGACCAGGGGAGACATGATAGCAGTCTTCCAATCTCTCAGGGGCTGCCACAAAGAAGAGGGAGTCAAGCTATTCTCCAAAGCACCTGAAGGCAGGACAAGAAGCAATAGGTGGAAACTAATCAAGGAGAGAAGCAACTTGGAATTAAGGAGAAATTTCCTGACTGTGAGAACAATTAATCAGTGGAACAACTTGCCTGCAGAAGTTGTGAATGCTTCAACACTGGGAGTTTTTAAGAAGATGTTGGATGGACTAAAATACACACGTGGCTGGAAAAAATGATTAAAAAGCATATTGACTTTAAGCCAGAAATCTTTCTGTTGGGAATTATACCGGAGATATATATTAGAGATATAAAATATTTGATTGTGAATATTACTACAGCAGCTAGGATTGTATTTGCAAAAAATTGGAAAAATGAATAATTACCTTTGCAAGATGAAATAATTAGAAAAATGTTGGAATGTGCAGAAATGAGTAAATTAACATTTGAAATTAGAGAACAAGAAGATAAACAATATTATAAAATATGGGATTTGTTCTATAATTGGTTAAATGGAAAGATATGTTAGGAAAAATGAGTATATGTATGGAAGAGAAGATTATTTTGTGAATGCACAGGAAGATATGTTAACACCCTTACAGCACGTTGTAATGGAATTGATTTGATGAGGTTTTTTTATTTTACGTTTAAAAATAAATAAAAATTTTCAAAAAAAAAAAAAGATGTTGGATAACCATTTGTCTGAAGTGATATAGGGTTTCCTACCTAGGCAGGGGGTTGGACTAGAAGACCTCCAAGGTCCCTTCCAACTCTGTTATTCTGTTATCTAAGTCAACCCTCAAAGTTGTGTTTGGAAGAACATGGAATAACAGAGTTGGAAGGGACCTTGGACCTTCTAATCCAACCAGCTGTTCGAGCAGGAGACCCTTAAACCATTTCAGAGAAACGGCTGTCTCTCTAGGAGTCACTGGAGGCTGGGGACAGCAAAAAATGTCACTTCCTGTCCAACCGGAAGTTAGGAAATGGGCCATTTCTCTGGCCTCCAGAGGACCTGGGGGATAGGGGTGGGGAAGGGCATTTTCGCCCTCCCCAGACTCATAGAGAGACTCTGGGGCCAGGTGAGAGAGAAAAATGGGCCTTCCGCACCACCACCCCAGGCCTTCCGGAGGCAGGAAACAGCCTGTTTCCCTACTTCTGGTGGGACCAGAAGGCCCGAAAATCAGCTGGCGCTGGAGCTGAGCTTGAATGCCCACTGATATGGCCACGCATGCCATAGGTTCACCCTCACAGTCCTATACCATTCTGGATCTCAGCTAATGGTTAGCATCTGCTTGGAGTTGGATAAGGGTCAACAGAATTCAAGGGGACTTGGACTTTTTGTCCACTTGTGGCCATGCAGGGATTCTAGGTTGATCCCTCTTTTGACTCCATCTCCAGTTCTGCCTGTCAACTCGCAAAGCGTCCCTGGCCTACTCTCGAGTTGCCATAGGCAAGAGGGATGGGAAAACGGCGAAGCAGCACGGCAGCCAAAAACAAAAGTACATTCCAGACATATCTCTCTCAAGGCTGTCTCCCAGGGTTACCCACAGCACCCAGAGGGGACTGATCTCTACAACCTGCAAAATTGCTCCGTTGGCGAATGTGACTGATGACACACCCTGGGCGGGGGGGAGGTGGGAAACAGGGTCAAGTCTAGGCTGTAAATTATGTGGAGTCAGAGTTGGCTTCACTTGGAATCTGCCGACATGACACTCCTAATAAATAACTGGATTTCTTTTGAAGCTTGGCTCGAGGCTCCTGATTTAATGAGGGCATCCATTATGCCATTTCTTCTCCGACAGGTATCTGGAATCAGTGTTTTCAGCTCTTCTGATCCCTCCTCTCCCATCTGCAGCCAAAACTGGGGTCACCACCAGATCAGGCTTGAGTTCATTGATGGCCAATTTCTTCTCCTCTTGAAATGCCTTCAAAGGCATTCCATTAGCATGTCCTGTTTTTGATTCATCCAAGCACGTCAGAGCGTAAGTGAGGACCAGCAGACCCGAAGAGACTGGAGAAAGGTTCTGCTCCGTCCTCTGAGTTCCCCGTTCAGATGTTTTAATTATGAGCTGACAGTGGTGAGATAAAACATTTCCTCCCATGGCATCAAGAGACTGGCTTTATGGGAGGGCTGTTAACATGGCTTCTGGGCACAAATATTCTATGTTCTCTTGGCTGGCGTTTGGAACAAGAATGATCTGTTTCCTCTTTGAAGACCAGAAAGTGGAGGCCCTCCAGAGGCATAGATCTTCACTGCTCAACTTCTTAATACCTACAGCAGCAACTGAAAATGAGCCAAATTAGATGCAGGCTGGTTAAATTATTCAAGAGTGGTCATTCCCAATCCCATCTCCATGGAGATAGATAGCCACACATCCTGATGTTCAGAGTTTGTTTCTCCTGGGAGAATATCAAATATAACGTATGTTTCATAAAGCATGCATCTTCTCCCAGCCCAAGGTTCTTTGACCTATCCCGAAGATGTAAAGCTTGAATAGACATAAATTTCCAATGTATTTATTCCTAACTATTTCCCCATGTTGATAGATAGATAGATAGATAGATAGATAGATAGATAGATAGATAGATAGATAGATAGATAGATAGATGATAGATAGATGAAAGAGAGAGAGAGAGAGAGGTCAGGCAGATAGATAACAGAGATAGTGAGAAAGAGAAAGAGAAAGAGAAAGAGAAGAGACAGATAGATAAGACAGGCAGATGATAGAGAGAGATAAAGTGAGAAAGAGAAATAGAGAGAGAAGAGACAGACAGAGGGAGGGGGAGAGAGAGAGAGAATTATACAGACTGATTATACAGACTGATCTGTCCATCCATCCATCCATTCACCCATCCATTGTTTCTATCTATCTATCTATCTATCTATCTATCTATCTATCTATCTATCTATTTCCCCTTTATGACCGTGTAATCCCTTAATTCAGGGTAGAGTTGGGCAACTCGATGGAGTTGAGCATTTGCTGGTCAGATGCCCCGCCTGACACCACATGGAGTTCACAGCACATATATTTTCTTCATGCCCTAAGAAAGAAATATCTGCTACTACCTAGGATTGAACTCTCAACCTTTCAAGTGGGAGGCGAGTGTCTTCAACGCTAGGCCAACATGCAGCTTATCTATCTATCTATCTATCTATCTATCTATCTATCTATCTATCTATCTATCTATCTATCTATCTATCTTATATTACCATCTATCATTTATGTATCTATCTGATGATGTTACCTACTTGGATCATGAAACACTTGCAGGAAAACAACCAAATTCAGATTGCACCAAGAACAACTCCTCCTCCACCTCCTCCTCCTCCTCCTCCTCCTCCTCCGCCTTCGCTTCTACTCCACAAACCCCGCTCCCTTCTAGCTCTGATGTAGTTACCTAGTTGGGTCATGGAACATCTGCAAGACAACAACAAGCTCAGAGAGCACCAAGGACCCCACAATTGAACCCTGAGCTACAAAGGTTCTCTTCTATCTTCCCATTAGTGGGACACCAGCAGTCAAACATCTACTGTAGCTGCTGCCTTTTTCCTCCACGCTCTTAAAAATAGAGCACAGTGGTCTGTGCACTGAGTCCATTCATTAGCAAGGCCACCTCCCTCGTCTCTGGGAATACAGCCACCAAGAGCAATTTAAGAGCACATCTCTCTATCTCTCTCCCTTTCTTCCTCTCTTTCTCTCTCCCTCCCTCTTTCTCTCTCTCTCTCTCTCCCTTTCCTCCTCTCTTTCTCTCTCCCTCCCTCTTTCTCTCTCTCTCTCTCTCCCTTTCCTCCTCTCTTTCTCTCTCCTCCTCTTCTCTCTCTCCCTTTCCTCTCTCTCTCTCCTCTCCTCTCTCTCTCCCCATCCCTCTTTCTCTCTCCTCCTCTCTCTCTCTCTCTCTCTCCCTTTCCTCCTCCTCCTCCTCCTCTCTCTCCCTCTCCCTCTTTCTCTCTCTCTCTCTCTCCCCTTCCTCCCCCCCTTCTCTCTCCCCCCCCTCCTTCTCTCTCTCCCCATCCCTCTTTCTCTCTCCTCCTCTCTCTCTCCCTTTCCTCCTCCTCCTCCTCTCTCTCCCTCTCCCTTTCTCTCTCTATCCATTTCCTCCTCCTCCTCTCTCTCTCTCTCTCCCTTTCCCTCTTTCTCTTTCCCCCTCCCTCTTTCTCTCTCTGTCTCCTCCTCTCTCCCTTTCCTCCTCTCTTTCTCTCTCCCATCTCTCCTTCTCTCCCTCCCTCTTTCTCTCTCCTCCTCTCTCTCCCTTTCCTCCTCCTCTATCTCTCCCTTTCCCTCTTTCTCTCTTCCCCTCCCTTCCTCTCTCTGTCTCCTCCTCTCTCTCCCTCTCCCTCTCTCTCCCCGTTTCCTCCTCCTCTCTCTCTCCCTCTCCCTCTTTCTCTCCCTCCCTCCCTCTTTCTCTCTGTCTTCCTTTCCTCCTCCTCCTCCTCTCTCTCTCTCTCTCTTTCTCTCTCTCTCTGAACCAACCTGAAAATTAGGCCAAAGGAGAACTTTCGTACTTTGCAACTAATATTCCCAGCTAGTCGTTGTACTTCCTCCAGATTGCTGGTTATGAATGAGGAAGCAGACTCGGCTATCAAACAGCTTGTTTCTCCCTTTGGAGCCGTGGCCTGACCCCAATTTGCAAAGGATCAAGGAAAAAAAAGAGAGCCAGTGTCAAACGTCCTTCGGCGTTTATGGCTCCGAATCCCACTGTGATGGACAGACCTGGGCAGTAATTGCATGTCTAAAGTAGAGCGGATTTAAAAACAGATCAGTGACTAAGCCACATTAAGAGAGGTATAAATCATTTGAAGGTTCCCCCCTCTCGCCCCCCGCCCCCCAAAATGAGACAAGGCAGACAGATAGTTGATGAAAGAATTAACATAGACGGTTGTTGATCAAAGAAGAGAATGAAAGGGCTGCCTACAGGTAGTTCTCGACTTGCGACGGTTCATTTAATGACCGTTCAAACTTACTGTAAGGAAATAGATATACTGAAATACTGGAATTAGTAGAAACTTGCTAATTATAGCAAATTGTTTCTTGCAAAATATATATATGTATGATATATGTTGCTAATTGTTTCTTGCAACATATATATGTATGATATATGATGTCTTTGTATACCTGCATGCTGTAAATATTTGTTTCCTGTGACACTGACATAGATATGGTGCCCTTTGTAGTTATAACACAAACATTCCACGTTAACTAACTTCCTGGACTGTCATTGGGGTCTGTTGTGAAATATCTGGCATTTCTCAAACTATAAAGGTAAAGTTCCCCTCGCAGATACGTGCTAGTCGTTCCTGACTCTAGGGGGCGGTGCTCATCTCCGTTTCAAAGCTGAAGAGCCAGCGCTGTCTGAAGACGTCTCCGTGGTCATGTGGCTGGCATGACTCTACGCCAAAGGCGCACGGAAGGCTGTTCCCTTCCCACCAAAGGTGGTCCCTATTTTTCTACTTGCGTTTTTACCTGCTTTCAAACTGCTAGGTTGGCAGAAGTTGGGACAAGTCACGGGAGCTCATCCCATTACACGGCACTAGGGATTCGAACTGCTGAACTGCCAACCTTTCTATCGACAAACTCAGTGTCTTACCCACTACGCCACCGCGTACCGCATCAAACTATATGTCCTACCTTTTGATCAGAACCTTATAATCTCCCCCTCCTGCCTAAGAACCTATCTCATCTTTGATCTTTTGAGTTCCCTCCACTCCAGGGGGCTAAATAGCCAAGTGTGAAGACAAAGAAGATGATCAGGAAGAGATAACGCTGATGATGTTCATTAAGGGGGTCTCCAGCTGTTTCAGGGGATATACAAACCAAATTCCAGGGAATACACAAATCCAAAGATGCTAGAATTGGAGGTTTCTGACGTTCCTAAAGAATATAAAAGGGAGTTCGGATTCCCTCTCTTGTCGATAGTTCTTCCCTGCGTGTATCTTGTATGTGTTTGGAACAGCTAACCATTTAAAGCTTGATCAAGATTAAATGCTATTTTACTCAAGTTTCTTGTTTGGCATTTAGGAGCTTAAACATATTATTATTGGACCTTACGTTACAACAGCGCTGACAAAAAGCGACTTACGACCATTTTTCACGGTTACAATTCCGGCAGCATTTCCCAACGATCGCGTGACCCAAATTCGGACGCTTGGCAACCGACTCATATTTATGACGGTCGCAGTGTCCCGGGAGGGGGGGGGATCATGGGACCCTCTTTTGTGACGATGGGGAAGCCAGCTTCACTTAACAACCATTTCACTGCAGGGATTCCCTGAACAACGGCGGTAAGAGAGGTTGCAAACTGGAGGTAAAATTCACTTAGCAAAGGTTTAGGGTTCACTTGTGGTCGTAAGTCAAGGATTATAGTCGGCTGCGTTTCCGGCTTATGCATCCACATGGGGCCTTTTTTTTAATGTAAATTTTATTTTTTTATATATTTATTTATTATTTATTTATTATTTAAATTTTTATACCGCCCTTCTCCCGAAGGACTCAGGGCGGTTTACAGGCAGATAAAATAAACAGTACTATTACAAAATAAATACTATTAAAATACCACTAAAAAACTTATTCAATTTGGCCGCAATTAAAATTTAGCAAATAATAAAACCCATTAAAAACCCATTAAAAACCCATTTATATAACCGTAGCAACTGGCTTGATTCAGATTTAACAGATGAACAGAGTTGGAAGGGATCTTGTAAGCCATCTAGCCCACCCCACCCCCCCACCCGTTGCCCAACCAGGAGACCCTACAACATTTCTGACACATGGCCGTCCAGTCTTTTCTTGAAAGCTTCCAATGATGAAGCTCCCACAACTTCTGAAGGCAACTTTGGTTTTCATTGGGTTGATTGTTCTCACTGTCAGGAAATTTCTCCTTATTTCTAGGTTGAATCTCTCCTGGATCAGTTTCCATCCATTATTCCTTGTCTGGCCTTCAGGTGCTTTGGAAAATAGCTTGACCCCCTCCTCTCTGTGGCAAATATTGGAAGGCTCTTATCCTGTCTCCCCTGGTCCTTCTCTCCACTAGACTAGCCAGGCTCAGTTCCTGCAACCGTTCTTCATATGTTCTAGCCTCCAGTCCCCTAATCATCCTGGTTGCTCTTCTCTGCACTCTTTCTAGAGTCTCAGCATCTTTTTTATAGTGTGGTGATCAAAACTGGATGCAGTATTCTAGGTGTGGTCTTACTAAGGCTTTATAGAGTGGTATTAGTACCTCCCTTGATCTTGATTGTATCCCTCTGTTCATGCAATTTAGGATTGCGTTGCCTTCTTCTTCTTTTTTTCACCAGCCAGGAAATCATGATGGAGCCAAAACTGGCTCGGCTCCCTTTGGCCTCAACTGTTTCAAGTTTCCTTCTGTCCACCCACTTCACGAACTCGGTTAACAGAATAAGAGAGTTGGAAGGGACCTTGGAGGTCATCTAGTCCAACCCCCTGCTCTCATAGGAGACCTATTCTAAGGATTCGAACCGGCGAACTGCCGACCTTTCTGATCAACAGCGTCTTAGCCGCTGAGCCACCTAGCCAGGCGATCTTTCCTTCCCCATCCATTACCAGCAATAAGCCCTCTAGGTTGGAAATATATATTTCCTCTGCCTTCCCCCCCCCCACCCACCTTTGACATTTCATAGATGGGCAATTTTTCTAAACAAAACTGCTGTCCTGGCTGCCCTGTCAATATATCCCATTATTTCACATTGAAAACGGTGAAGCTTCACCTGAGAATTTCAGCCGAAAATGCCAAAATGATTACACACAGGAAAGCAGGCCCTGAAAGGTCCATAAATCTATAGGTAAAGTCTGATAACACAAATTGATATTTCTAAAGCAAGATTTACAGAGCTCCCGGCTTGTGGCTGGCCAGCCCGGCCTTCTGTCTGTTGCTTAATTAATGCCGCCACTGGATTCTTAGAGCAGATTCTGCACACAAACCAAAGGAATTTGGGTTGTACTTTTAACCCTGCGCTCAGCATAGATCAGGACAGGACAAAATAAAATACAGAACAAGTTACAGAATAAAATAGATTACAAGAGTAGAGTAGAGTAGGGTAGAGTAGAGAAGGGTAGGGCAGGGTAGGATAGGGTAGGGTAGAGTAAGGTAGATAGGGTAAGGTGGGGTAGGGCAGAATCAGGTTAGACTAGACTAGACTAGGGTAGACTAGACTAGGGTAGGGTAGGGTAGGGTAGAACAGAACAGAACAGAACAGGGTAGCACAGAACAGAACAAGGTAGAACAGAACAGAACAGAATAGAGTAGAGTAGGGTAAGATACGGTAGGGCAGAATTAGGGTAGGGTAGGGTAGGGTAGGGTAGAGTAGGATAGGGAAGAATTAGGGTAGACTAGACTAGACGACTTGACTTGACTTGACTTGACTTGACTTGACTTCTTTGTTGGCCAAGTGTGATTAGACACACAAGGAATTTGTCTCTGGTGCAAATTCATTGTATATCCAATCACACAATCCAATGCAAATGTATCTTCCTGCTGTAAGATCTGACCTTCAGAACTTCAGATGGGCCTCGTCGTAATACCAGAATAGGCAGGTAGTCCTTGACTTATGACCACAATTGAGCCCAGAATTTCTGTTGCTAAGTGAGGGAGAAAAATCACCTTTCTGGCCACAGTGCAGGGCATGGGCCAGCAGCTGAAGGATCTCCTCTGTTGGCCTCATGAAGTTGGCAGACTAGATCTAATTGGTTGGTGGGAACTGCAGTGACAAACCTGAAGTGCGAGCTGCTTCTTTGAAGAAGAATTAATGCTATTTTCATTCTCTGAATAGGATAAGCTGCTCGGCTCGGAGCAGCCAAACCTCAGGAATTGATGGTCTTTCTTCATTGTCCATTCCAGTAGAGTTTTCTTCCATTCTTTCATCTATGTATCAACCTGCGGAACATTTCACTGTATAAGAAATATTACAGACTTCAAGCTGGAATCATTTGCCTGCATACAGGTAATAAATACTACTAAGCTTTCAGTAAAAGAGGAAGGAGGGGAGGGAGGGAGGGAGGAAGGAAGGAAGGAAGAAAAGGAAGGGAGGGAGGATGGAAGGAAAGAGAAGGGCAGAAGGGAGGATGGATGGAAGGGAGGGAGGGAAGGAAGGAAGGAAGGAAGGAAGGAAGGAAGGAAGGAAGGAAGGAAGGAAGGAGAAGGGCAGAAGGGAGGAGGGATAGAAGGAAGGAAGGGAGGGAGGGAGGGAGGGAGGGAAGGAGGGAGGATGGAAGGAAGGAGAAGGGAGAAGGGAAGATGGATGGAAGGAAGGAAGAGAGGGAGGGAGGGAGGAAGGAAAGGGAGGAAGGAAAGGGAGGGAAGGAGGGAGGATGGAAGGAAGGAGAAGGGAGGATGGATGGAAGGAAGGAAGGAAGGAAGGAAGGAAGGAAGGAAGGAAGGAAGGAAAGAAGGAGAGGGGAGAAGGGAGGGAGGGAGGAGAAGGGGAGGAAGAAGGATATATATATATATATTTAAAAACCCAGTTAATAAAACCCTCATTAGCTACAAAAACTGCAGCGTTTACTCACATATAACAATGCTAAAAGACACCGAAAGCAGCCAATTGTGCACTGGCAATTCTAATGCGCCACCAAAATTGGGCCGTAAAATTGGATTACTAGTGCTTCCTATTGTAATTTGCATCCTGGCATCGTCTGCAGCTTTTCTCTTTCGAAATTGATTTACCAAGGCTGGTGGCGAATATCAAAAATAACAGCTTGATCCCCAAAACGGGGAAGAAAATGCAACATCATCTCCTTATCAGCGACGGCTGGGGCGATAAGGATCGCATTTTATTTTATTTTTTATTTTATTTTTACGATCCCTCTTATGGCATCTTTCCCGGATTTTGATCTGCCTCCGGCCGAATCCTGCGAGGAAGGTCTCCTAATGCAGCGAGACGTTTTACCCAGGTGGCTCCGTTCATAAAAATTCCTTTTCCCGTGGATGGAAGTTTTGACTTCCGCCAACCCAATGCTGGAAGGTGCGTTGTTGATGGATGGAGCATTCAGCACCCTGGACAAGCCATAGCATAAATCTGAAGGGAAATCGGAAAGAAAAAGAATTGCTTTCTAAAGAGCAAAGATCACTTGCTTAGCTCAATGTTGTCTACACCTAGTTGTTGACGGTTTTCCCTCGAAAGTCCTCCCTTTGCTGAAAATCACGCTAAAACAGGTTAATTCATTCTTATAGCTACGAGAGCGAGGGTAATTCAGGGGGCAGCGCTAATTAGACTTTGGGATGTGGGTTGCTTAGCAATCCAAAGGCAGCTTTAAAAGGGTTGATTATTTTTTTTTCCTATTGGTACTGGCACGTTGAGTAGCCATAATGTCCTTTTGCAAGAGTTATCACTGTTTAATCCTGGGATTCTGCTCCTGAACCATGATTTGAAGGGCGTCCCTTGGCTACCTTTCCAGTCTGCCCATTTAGGTCTTCGCAAAATTGACTCAGTGGCTAAGATACTAAGGTCGGCAGTTCAGCGGTGTGAATCCCTAGTGCCGCGTAACAGGGTGAGCTCCCGTGACTTGTCCCAGCTTCTGCCAGCCTAGCAGTTCGAAAGCAGGTAAAAAATGCAAGTAGAAAAAGAGGGACCACCTTTGTTGGGAAGGTAACAGTGTTCTGTGCACCTTTGGCTTTGAGTCATGCCGGCCACATGAGCACGGAGACGTCTTTGGGCAGCACTGGCTGTTCGGCTTTGAAACAGAGATGAGCACCGCCCCCTAGAGTAGGCAACAACTAGCACATATGTGTGAGGGGAACCTTTACCTTTTACCTTTTGACCTCCGGACTTCTGGTAGGCCCGTTTTTCGCCCTCCCCAGGCTCCAGAGGCTTTCGTTGAGCCTCTGGGAGGGTGAAAAGGGCCTTCCCCAGGCTCTGGAGGCTCTCCAGAGGCCGGAAATAGGCCCATTTTCGGACTTCCGGTGCTTCCGGTAGGTCTGTTTTTTGCCCGCCCAGAGCCTCCGTGGAGGCCCTGCGCTTACCTGGCATCCAAAACGGGCCACATGAAGACTCCTGGGAGGGAAGGGGCGGGATGGGAAGGGTCAGCCAGTCCTTGCAACTACCAGTTCGGCAAACCAGATGAAAATTAGCATCCGGTTTGCCCAAACCGGCTGAATCCCACCCCTGCTTACGACTTACGTCAATGGGTAAAGCCAGATTTGCTTTGATGTACACGTAGCTGTCGTGCAGCTGTAAATTCTACTTGATTGACGTCAGTATCAGTGGAGGAGAAATACGATGGCTGTGCACCAGGGACGCACAAATGCAAAATGAAAGGAATCAAAGCTTTGGCAAAAGCCAAAATATGTATTACTTGCTCCTAAAGTGAGTGATGATTACATTTCCCCACTTCTACCTGAAACCTGGGGAAATTATTCGTCTTATCCCAGCACCATCCATGACAGTTATAGCAAGGCAATGCCCAGGCTACCTATAAGCATGCAGAGATAAATCTGAAAGCACCCGGGATGCTTCTTTTCTCCTTTTGATCTCATGAATAAATATCCAAATATGTGTTCGAGTATCGTTGTCAACCCGAGACAATTTTCTTCTCCTTGCCGATGCCTTTGAAAAGTAGTGATGCTCGGGAAAATTTGAAGGGGTGAAGGAAGGCAGGAAGGAAGGAAAGGAGAAGGCATTGAAAAGAACAGAGCAGTCGGGATTTTCAGCTGGAATTGTGAAAATATATGGCTGTATCCTTCTATACAGCCATATATCAGGGACATGGTGGCTCAGTGGCTAAGACTGTGAGCTTGTCGATCGAAAGGTTGGCAGTTCAGCGGTTTGAATCCCTGGCGTCGCATAATGGGGTGAACTGGGGGGCCGTGGTAGCTCAGGCTGTAAGAAGCCTGTTATTAAAACACAGCAGCCTGCAATTACTGCAGGTTCAAGCCCGGCCCACGGTTGACTCAGCCTTCCATCCTTTATAAGGTAGGTAAAATGAGGACCCAGATTGTTGGAGGGGGCAATAAGTTGACTTTGTAAATATACAAATAGAATGAGACTATTGCCTTATACACTGTAAGCCGCCCTGAGTCTTCGGAGAAGGGCGGGATATAAATGTAAATTAAAAAAAACAACAACTCCCGTGACTTGTCCCAGTTTCTGTCAACCTAGCAGTTCGAAATCACTTAAAAAATGCAAGTAGAAAAATAGGGACCACCTTTGGTGGGAAGGTAACAGCGTTCCGTGTGCCTTTGGCCTTGAGTCATGCCGGCCACATGACTACGGAGGCGTCTTTGGACAGCGCTGGCTCTTCGGCTTTGAAACAAAGATGAGCACCGCCCCTTAGAGTCAGGAACGACTAGCAGGTATGTGCAAAGGGAATAAGTTACCTTCACCTTATCCTTCTACAGTATCTCCCTGCGTGCCACAACTGCAATATGTTACAGACTCGCTCTGGGTGGTTTCCCGCGTTGTGCTCAGCTATGAGGTGGTCTGTTTGCTCAACAAACCACGGCTTGTGTGATGAGCAAACACAACCAGTCTTATGAGCTTTCACTGTTCATAAGGAGGTTGGTTTGGCAGACTCAACAGTGGAACCGATTCCAGAGTTTTCTAAAAACGATGAGCAGCCAGTTCTGGATTTTCTGCACGAAACAGGGCTGGCCTACAAATCTCTTTTTAAGTGAGACTGCCATTTTTTTTTATATGCCCTGAGATATTGCTGTGAATCAAGAATCTTATAAATGCTGAGTCACGTAGTTAGATCATAGAAATTCAGATTTATGCTGCCAGCAGTGGGAAGTTTTAGAGTTATGGTTCTGAAATCTTTCTTTCTTTCTTTCTTTCTTTCTTTCTTTCTTTCTTTCTTTCTTTCTTTTCTTCCTTGCTCCCTCTTTCCCTCCCTCCCTCTCTCCTTGTTTCTTTCCTTCTTTCTCACATCGCTACTTCCTTTTCTCCTTTCCCCTCCCTCCCTCTTTCCCTCCCTCCCTCTCTCCTTGTTTCTTTCCTTCTTTCTCACATCGCTACTTCCTTTTCTCCTTTCCCCTCCCTCCCTCTCTTTCTCATTCCCATGTCCTCCCTCCCTCCCTCCCTCCCTCCCTTTCTTATCTCTTTGCTTCCTTCTTTTCTTCTTTCTTTCTTTCCTTCCTTCCCTCCCTCCCCCTTCTGTATTTTTTCCTTCTTTTCTCTCATCTCTACTTCCTTTTCTCTTCCCCCCCTTCCTCTTTCCCATGCCCTTCCTTCCTTCTCCTGTCCTTCTTTCCTTCCTTCCTTCCTTCCTTCCTTCCTTCCTTCCTTCCTTCCTTCCTTCCTTCCTTCCTTCCTTCCTAAAGAGAGTTGAATTCAGAACTGCAGCAGAACATTTTCTTCATGAAAAATTCAGGCCTCACGTTGATGTCAGCAAAGCACCGAGATCGACAAGTCTACAGAGCTTGCAAAACGTGACGTGTGATATACACCGAGAGAAACATACAAATAAAACCTCTATCATTCACCGTTAACAGTGTTCCTGTTTTCAAATGCAAAGGAACAACAGAAGAGAACATAACTTATTCCTAGGCCCGGGGTCTCTTAGCAAACCTGAACGAAAACACATCCTCCTTAAATATTTCATTTTGCTTACCTCTTGTTATTCTGCATCTTTCTTTTACCTACTTGCAAGACGTCTCAAGTTGCCACAGATCAAGGAGAAGCCAGCTTGATGCTCTCTAGATACTTCCAAACTCAACAGCACTGAGCAAAACCTCAACTTGTTTTGACAAATGATTAAAGGTAAAGATTCCCCTCGCACACATGTGCTAGTTGTTCCCGACTCTAGGGGGCGGTGCTCATCTCTGTTTCAAAGCCGAAGAGCCAGTGCCGTCCGAAGACGTCTCCGTGGTCATGTGACCGGCATTACTCAATGCCAAAAGCGCACAGAAAGCTGTTCCCTTCCCACCAAAGATGGTCCCTATTTTTTTACTCACATTTTTTTAAATGCTTTCAAACTGCTAGGTTGGCAGAAGGTGGGACAAGTCACGGGAGCTCACCCCGTTACGCGGCACTAGGGATTCGAACCGCTGAACTGCCGACCTTTCTGATCTGGAGCCACTGAGCCACGGTTACCGACCCCATTTTTTTGTTGTCGCTGTCCATGGTACTGAAGTCTTCTCCACCACCAAAGTGCAAAAGAGCCAATGCTCTTTCTAGTTGGCATTTTTCAGAGCCCAAACCAGGGGGAAATAATAGTGCACGACAACAAGAGGTAGGCAAAATGAAAAATAATTGTGTGTTTCTAAGGAAGCCATATGTGCAATCAGCGATTGTTACTGAGCTGACTCGATTTGGGCCAAACCTTAGTGGAAAAAGCTACAGTTGCCAGAAAGAAGCAGGTCTTACAATGAAAGGCCACGAAAATATTATTTCTAACAAATGGGCAGATACAGTTGCTAGCAACACAACGTCCTTTCCCGTCCAACTTCCCCAGTTCTGCTGTTTGCAAAATGCCCGCAAGCAGATGGTTGGTTCAAGCCAACCCAACAAAATAATGGCACTGCATCCATCAATCCCATGGAAGATAAATAAACATTCAACATCCAGGCTGGGGAGAAAAAAAATTAAAACTCTAACCAATGGTTCCTCAACATCCATGGATGGATGGTATAAAACAAAACAAAACAAAACTTTAGCACTGAGTCCAAGGAAGATGAACATATATTTAATATTTATTATTTTATAAAGCCAAGCTAAGGTTTAAGCAAGCCCTGAGCGTGCTTAAATTTGTATCCAGTATTTGAGGGGCTGCCACAAAGAGGGACATGGTGGCTCAGGGACTAAGACGCTGAGCTTGTCGATCAGAAGGTCGGCAATTCGGCGGTTCGAATCCCTAGTGCCGCGTAACGGGGTGAGCTCCCGTGACTTGTCCCAGCTTCTGCCAACCTAGCAGTTTGAAAGCATTTTTAAAAATGTGAGTCAAAAAATAGGGACCACCTTTGATGGGAAGGGAACAGCGTTCTGTGCGCCTTTGACATTGAGTCATGCCGGCCACGTGACCACGGAGACGTCTTCAGACAGCGCTGGCTCTTTGGCTTTGAAACGGAGATGAGCACCGCCCCCTAGAGCTGGAAATGACTAACACGAATGTGCAGGGGAACCTTTACTTTTACACAAACACGAGGGGGTCAAACTATTCTCCAAAGCACCTGAAGGCAGGACAAGAAACAATGGATGGAAACTAATCAAGGAGAGAAACAACCTAGAACTAAGGAGAAATTTCCTGACAGTGAGAACAATAAACCAGTGGAATGACTTGCCTCCAGAAGTTATAAATGCTCCATCACTGGAGGTTTTGAAGAAGAGATTGGACAACCATTTGTCTGGAATGGTATAGGGTCTCCTGCCTGAGCAGGGGGTTGGACTAGAAGACCTCCAAGGTCCCTTACAACTCTGGTATTTTGTTATTCTGAGAAACAGAAAAGAGCACATCCTCGAACAAGTAGGGTTATTGTCTTATTGACTTCTCTAAATTTTTCCGATTGTAAATTGCGATGTATAGATCTCTCCCTTGTTTGGGTTAGCTTCAAATATTCGTTCCTAATTCTGTTTTATGCTGTTTCCATACCAGCCTGCAATTATCTGAAATAGCGCTTTCCATAAACGCATCCACTCACCGTTTGTGATGAATATGCTGACTTACAAATATTTATGCACATTTAATTACACCATTAATTAACTGACTGCATCTTCTTGTTATTGCACCATCTAGGTTTTCTTTGAGCCTTACGGCAGGCAAAAAATGGATCAAAAGTGGAATTAATACCAGACTTCCTAAGATTGTAATATCCACAATTTCTGGTGTGCATGGAGGGGGAAAAAAATCCTGAAAAAGCATTTCTGGTGGTTATTTTCTGGAAGAATAAAAGAATGGCAGAACAACAGCGTTGGAAGGGACCATAGAGGTCTTCTAGTCCAACCCCCTGCTTAGGCAGGAAACCTTAGACCACTTTAGACAAATGGTTATCCAATCTCTTCTTAAAAACTCACAGTGTTGGAACATTCACAACTTCTGGAGGCAAGTTGTTCCACTGATTCATTGTTCTCACTGTCAGGAAATTTCTCCTTAGTTCTAGATTGTTTCTCTCCTTGATTAGTTTCCACCCATTGCTTCTTGTCCTGCCTTCAGGTGGTTTGGAGAATAGCTTGACTCCCTCTTTTTTGGGGCAGCCCCTGAGATATTGGAAGTCTGCTATCATGTCTCCCCTAGTCCTTCTTTTCATTAAAGTTCATTTTCATACCCAGTTTCTACAACCATTCTTCATATGTTTTAGCCTCCAGTCCCCTAATCATCTTTCTTGCTCTTCTCAACACACTTTCTAGAGTCTCCACATCTTTTTTACATCGTGGGGACCAAAACTGGATGCAGGATTCCAGGGGGGCCTTACCAAGGCATTACTAAGAATAGAATAGAATAGAATGGGATGGGATGGGATGGGATGGGATGGGATGGGATGGGATGGGATGGGATGGGATGGGATGGGATGGGATGGGATAGAATAGAATAGAATAGAATAGAATAGAATAGAATAGAATAGAATAGAATAGAATAGAATAGAATAGAATACTAACAGAGTTGGAAGGGAACTTGGAGATCTTCTAGTCCAACCATCTGCCTAGGCAGGAAACCCTACACCACTTCAGACCAATGGTTATCCAACCTCTTCTTAAAAGGTTCCAGTGTTGGAGCATTCACAACTTCTGGAAGCAAGTTTTTTTTTATTATTATTATTACATTTATATCCCGCCCTTCTCCGAAGACTCAGGGCGGCTTACAGTGTATAAGGCAATAGTCTCATTCTATTTGTATATTTACAGAGGAATTATTGAGTCTGTCATTTGCACCTCTATAACTGTCTGGTTCAGTTCTGCAACCCAACAAGAAAAACACAGACTTCAGAACTGCAGAAAAAATAATTCTGCAATTAGAACTGCAGAAAAAATAATTGCTACCAACCTGCCTTCCATTGAGGACCTGTATACTGCACGAATCAAGAAGAGGGCCGTGAAAATATTTGCAGATCCCTCGCATCCTGGACATAAACTGTTTCAACTCCTACCCTCAAAACGACGCTATAGAGCATTGCACACCAGAACAACTAGACATAAGGACAGTTTTTTCCTGAAGGCCATCACTCTGCTAAACAAATAATTCCCTCAACACTGTCAGACTATTTACTGAATCTGCACTATTAATCTTCTCATCGTTCCCATCACCAATCTCTTTCCACTTATGACTGTATGACTATAACTTGTTGCTGGCAATCCTTATGATTTATATTGATATATTGACCATCAATTGTGTTGTAAATATTGTACCTTGATGAACGTATCTTTTCTTTTATGTACACTAAGAGCATATGCACCAAGACAAATTCCTTGTGTGTCCAATCACACTTGGCCAATAAAATTCTATTCTATTCAGTCAACTTATTGCCCCCCCAACAATCTGGGTCCTCATTTTACCTACCTTATAAAGGATGGAAGGGTGAGTCAACCTCGGGCCGGGCTTGAACCTGCAGTAATTGCAGGCTGCTGTGTTCTAATAACAGGCTTCTTACAGCCTGAGCTATCACGGCTCCACTGATGAATTGTTCTCACTGTCAGGAAATTTCTCCTTAGTTCTAAGTTGCTTCTCTCCTTGATGAGTTTCCACCCATTGCATAAAGCAGTACTAATACTTCCCATGACCTTGATTCTATCCTTCTGTTAATGCAACCTGGGACTTCAAGGCAACCCTTTCCAGTCAAAACTATACAACCGAGATTACAACCTAGGAGCCAGCAATGTGCGATGGCAGCCAGAAAAGCCAACACAATCCTAAATTGCATTAACAAGAGGGATATAATCAAGATCAAGTGAACTACTAGAACCACTTTATAAAGCCTTAGTAAGGCCACCCTTGGAATACTGCATCCAGTTTTGGTCACCACGTTATAAAAAAAGATGTTGAGACTCTAGAAAGTGTGTAGAGAAGAGCAGCAAAAATGATTAAGGGACAGGAGGCTAAAACATATGAAGAACGGTTGCAGGAACTGGGCCTGTCTAGTCTAGGGAAGAGAAGGACCAGGGGAGACAGGAGAGCATCTTCCAATTTTTGAGGGGCTACCACAGAGAGGAGGAAGGGGGTCAAGCTATTCTCCAAAGCACCCGAAGGCCAGACAAGGAACAATGGATGGAAACTGATCAAGGAGAGATTCAACCTGGAAATAAGGAGAAATTTGCTGACAGGGAGAACAATCAACCCATGGAACAGAAGTTGCCTTCGGAAGTTGTGGGAGCTTCATCCCTGGAGGCTTTCAAGAAGAGACTGGACTGCCATCTGTCAGGAATGGTGTAGGGTCTCCTGCTTGGGTGGGGGGTTGGACTAGATGACCTCTAAGGTCCCTTTCAACTCTGTTATTCTATATTCAATGCAATAGATCACCTTCAAAGGTTGTGGGAGCTTCATCCCTGGAAGCTTTCAAGAAGAGACTGGGCTGCCATCTGTCAGAAACGGTGTAGGGTCTCCTACTTGGGCGGGGGGTTGGACTAGATGACCGACAAGGTCCCTTCCAACTCTGTTAATCTGTTAAAAAAAATGGATTTTGATGAGACAACCTCCCCTACGATTTTCTTTCACACGACGCCATAAAATATGGAAGAAAACGAAGGAACAGAGGAGAAGAATATCAAATGTGTCATAAGGCCTTAGGGGAAGTTGCAGTATTCTAGGTCGTAGGAAGTAAATTTGACTTTTTCCATTATAAATCCCACCATTTCTAGCGCCTTCGATGCGGTCTTATGAGTTCAGCCACTTCTAGTCAAGCTCTCAGGGCAAACTATGTTAATCTATCCAATTTTTTATTATAGCCTCTTTTTTTTCTTTTTTTAAAAAAAGGGATATTTAATTTTAGCTGGGTTAGGGTTTTGCGTTTTGCACAACACATTTTCAATAACTGGAACTTGTTTAAACCCCCACAACGCTCCCAGGAAAATGCATTTACGGCCTGACTTAAATTTTGCCGGCTCTCATTTATTGATATTAATAATACATCGGCAGGATTGGTCTTTTCATTTTATTTCTCATCCTCGGATTTTGGCGGGGGAAGGGGAAGGCGGACCGGAATTTGCAACTTGTTTGTTTCTCTCTCTTTTCAACGTCACCCGTCAGCATCTTACATAAAGCCTAATGCGGCTTTAATTGCTTCGCAAGGATCATTTGTTATATGAAGAGGGAGAGGATATAATCAATAAAAGGATTTCTCTCTCAATTGCCACGAAACTCGGAATACCAGGGGGAAAGGGCTGGCTTTCTTTTCCTTGTGTTTGCTTAGTTAGTTATTTATTTATTTTTGGGTAAATAACGAGGAAAATGGCCCAAATTACTTTTCCATTTAAATATATTGCCATCTCTAATTAATAAACACCATTAGGAGACGAAGCACTCCGGATGACAGCGAAAGCAATTATTTGCATAAATGAAAATGCAGGCCCTTTTGTTAATGGCTGAATATTTAAGCCCAGCTAATTTGTGTAATTTTTAGTGCTTTATACATATATATATATAGATATACCCATATAGCTGCATACCTCATGATATGTAGCGGAAACCGACTGGGGGTTTGATGGAAATCAAATGAATGGATCCTCATTCAGAGCTGAAAAACCATCTCAGAAAATGGACCGAATATGGAATTATTTAAACCAGGTTTTTTGGGGGAGGGTTTCTTGTCAAAAATTGCAAACTTTGAGATACGTGGACTTCCACTTGCAGAAGATGCTGGACGAGGTGGGTATTCTGGATGTTGAAGTCCACACGTCTTAGAATTGCCAAGTTTGACAAACATTGTGTTGTGCCTCGCCCGCCCTCCTCTCCTCAGCCGGGACCCTCCCATCTCCTGCTATCTGAGCCAGAGACTGATAGTGAAGAAGAATGGCCTGGCATGCCTCCAGCCTCCAGCCCTGGCACCATGCCCAGACAGAATGAGCAAACAAACCTACAGCGTGTGAGCAAGAAGCCAGCCACGTGCTAGAAGTGCCAGCAGTAGAGCAGGAGGATGAAAAGACACAGTGGACAGATCCCCGCTTCTGGAGAATGGAGAGGCGACGTCAGCAAAAGGAAGGGAGGGGCAGGCCTGGATAAGTGCTGAGTCATGGAGCCACACCCCATGGCCTATATAAAGGATCTGCTTTCTGGCATTCCTTGTGTCAGGCAAAGTCTCATCTGGTTGCTGAAGTCACACCTTGGATTCCTGCCTGCCCTGAAAACTCTGACAGGAATTTGGCAAAGCTGCAGAGGCTTCATGGCCACGCTTGATACAGACTTCCCAGACCCGGCCGTCAGAGGAGGAGTGGGACACGACACATTGATTTGAAATCCTCCACAGTCTGCCACCAGTTCACTGTGCGTGCATGCACGCGCAGTGCATGCCAAATGCACACTGCCTGTGAATGCGCAGCATGTGCCAAATGCATACTGCACACGCATGTGCCGTGCGCACGAAATGCGCGCTTCACATGGAAAAAGGAGGCTTAAGAAAGTAAGTAGAACAGCGAGGGGGGGAGAAGAATATTCGCTAGAATATAAATCACGCGGCACGGCTGATCGTCGGAAATACCAGTTCGAATGAACCGGTAGTTTTTTTTTAAACTACCAGTTCGCCGAAACCAGTGCAAACTGGTAGCATTTAACCCCCTGATTTCAACCATTGTTGAATCTGCAAATATTGTACTGTAAATGTGCCAGGCGGATGCATCCCAGACACAGGACAGATTCACAAATTTGGGAAGACAGTGGTAGACTTGTTTCTGTGGATCAGCTGTTGGGTGTCCGTTGTTCTGATGCTACAATCAGATCCAGTTCTTTTAGTCCAGTTCTTGCCAGCCAGTGGTAGGATGGTACCTCCCATGCCAGGTATAGATCTACCAAATTGCAATCAGAATAACAGAGCTGGAAGGGGCCTTTGAGGTTTTCTAGTCCAACTCCCTGCACAAGCAAACCCTGTAGCATTTCAGACTGGTTGTCCAGTCCTCTTCTTAAAAACCCATCCAGTGATGGAGCACCTACAACTTTCTTTCTTTTTTCCCCCCAATGCTAATTATTTGTTTATTTGCATTTTTTTCCAAAATAAACTGCATAAATCAATGGGACAAGGTTTAGCTGCTCTCGCTTAAGGTGAGCTTGTCAAAGACGTATTCGACCATGCCATTCTGGGGCAATGCCAGGGACTTCAAGTTGGTACAGTTGTCTCCCAGGAGTTTTGTTGTGGTCTGCCAGCAGCCTGCGGAGTGAGGTGCGGACTCCAGAGCCTCCAGAAACTGATAGTAGTGAGGCAGAGGAACAGGAGGAGCCTGTTCCTAGTGCACGCATGAGAAGAGCTGCCAGAAGGCAAGAACAGCTGAAGCAAAAAGAACAACTCAGGAGTAGGGCCAAGAGATTATTGGCCCCTCCCATAAAGCTTAAAACAGACCAGCAACTGTGTTTGGGCTTTGCCGGAAAACAACGTTGGTAGCTTCCTCTTCTGCTTTGTCTACGTCTTGTATTTATTTTTGTGATTTCTGAACGTTTGCCAAGAAAGGCCTTTGGCAGTTTGCCTAATTGGACCAAGGTTTGCAATAGGACTGAGGAATTTGTGTTGGGAGGAATTTGCTTTAATTTAGTTGAACTACGCTGGGAATGAAGTAATTCTCAGCTGTTCGAATAAAGTTTGTTTGTTTTTTCACGGACTGAGTTTCCTACTACCTACTTGGGCCTGGGTCACAACAAGCTTGATGGCCTTCACTTGCTCTTCCAGGAATTCATTCTCCAGGAAATCAGAGAGATGAGGGTCTGCTTTCTCAGTTGCCAGCTTGTGCAGATCCAGCAAAGCCTGGTTAACCTCCTTCTCCAGCTGCAGGGCATGTTCCAAGGTATCTAGACTGTTGCCCCATTCTTCTTTCTCTGGCTTCTTGATATCCTGCAGCACAATAGGTCCTCCTCGCTGGTTTTGGTCCTTCAGAAACTTGTCAGCATGTTCTTTCTCTTCCTGAGATTGTGGCACAAGGTTATATCATCACGGTCCAAGTGATGGGCCCTGGACAAGTAGACATAGCTAGCATGGAGTTCAATCTTCACCAAATGGTTTACAGCAGCCTCACATTCAGCATGGTAGTTCTGGCAGATTTGATAAGTCATCAGAGGAGGAAGAGGCAGTTGTTCCTGAAGTTCAGAAAGTCAATCACCCACAACTTTCTTAATTAATCATTCCGCTGATTAATTGTTCTGTCGGGAAATTTCTCCTTAAGTTCCAGGTTGGTTCTCTCCTTGTTCAGTTTCCATCCATTGTTTCTTATCCTGCCTTCAGGTGCTTCGGAGAATAGGTTGGGCCCCCCTTCTTCTTTGTGGCTACCCCTCAGCTATTGGAAGACTGCTGTCACGTCAGCCCTGGCCTGTCTTTTCATTAGACAGATATATCCAATTCCTGCACCTGTTCTTCAAATGTTTTAGCTTCCAGACCCCTAATCATCTTTGTTGCTCTTCTCTGCACTCTTTCCAGCATCATTTCAGCTTTTCTTGTAGACTCGTTCATCCTAGCTTTTGAAGATATCTCCCAGCAGCTGTTCGGAAGCCAACATAGCTCTCGGCCTCAAAAGAAACTTGTCCATCCTTCTTCCAAACCCTCCAAATCAAGCCCTAGAGCAGGAATCCATCCCACTTCAACCTAAATGCCAAACCTGTTTTGTGTTTTTAATGTGTGGGATTGATCTGCTGGTCCTTCACTGCTTTCAACCATCTTTGAATATCATCTGAAATGTAGAAATATTGAATTCTGTGTCCGTTGCCTAAAATAATTGATGGAGCGGCGAGCAGGGAGGGAATATCAAATAGCTTACATTGGCAGAATTTTGCAAACACGGACGGGACTTGTGTTATTAGAGCTGATTTTCAAGCGTACCATTTCCTTATGCAGAAGGTGTACAGAGAGGGAGAAGAGAAGGAGAGAGAGTGAGAGAAAGAGAGAGAGAGAAAGAGAAGGAGAGAGGGAGGAGAAGGAAAGAGAGAGAGTGAGAGAAAGAGAAAGATAGAGAAGGAAAAGGAGAGAGGGAAGAGGAGGAGAGGGAGGATGAGGAGAAAAGAGTGAGAGAAAGAGAGTGAGAGAAAGAGAAATAGAGAGAAGAAGGAGAGAGGGAGTGTTGTGTCTCGCTCGCTTTCCCCACAGCCGGGCCCATCTTATCTCCTTCCGGACGCTGAGGAATGTCCTGGCATGCCTCCAGGCCCCAGCCCTGGCACCATGCCCAGACAGGCCGAACAAGACGAAGGGCCTGAAGTGCCTCCAGCCCCCAGCCCTGGCTCCATGCCCAGGCAACCAGAGCAACTAGACCCCTCCCCCTCCCCCACAGCATGTGAGCCTGAGGAAGGTCAATTGCCAACAGCTGGAGCCTGGAGAGATCCTCGCTTCAGGAGAATTGATAGGCGGCGGCAGCAGAAGGAAGGGAGGGGCAGGCCTGGATAAGTGCTGAGTCATGGAGCCACACCCCATGGCCTATATAAAGGATCTGCTTTCTGGCATTCTCTGAGTCAGGCAAAGTCTACCTTGGGTTGCTGAAGTCACTTCCTGGTCTCCTGCCTGCCTTGAGAACTTTGCTAGGACTTTGGCAGAGCTGCAGAGGCACGCCTGATACGGACTTCCCCGACCCGGCCGTCAGTGGAGGAGTGGGACACGACAGGGAGGAGGAGGAAAGAGAGAGAGTGAGAGAGAAAGGGAAAGAGAGAGAGATGGAGAGATGGAGGATAGAGGATGGGAGAGAAACAGAGAAAGGAGGAGGAGAGATGGAGGAGGAGGGGAAGGAGAGGAGGAGAGAAAGACAGAGAAGAGGAGGAGGAGGAGGAGAGGAAAAGGAGGGAGATGGAGGAGGAGTGGGAGGGAAAGGGGGAGAAAAAGAGAAAGAGAGAGGAGGGAGACGGAGAGGGAAAGGGAGAGAGACAGAGAGGGAGAGTCAGAGAAAAGTGAAATTTAATCCAGTGGCACGGTTCCTTCTTCTCACCCTCACCAGCTTTTTTCCTTGTGTGGTCAGAAATGCCAAGTCTGCATGTTTCTCTGAAGTAGGGTTCTAAGCAATTACTCTGAGTCGCCTTCGTGTCCATGCACTAAATGCTAAAATGTTTATTCAGTGCGCTGAGAATCTGTCCACCCCCACCGAGAAATTATTGGTCCAAAATACTTTTAAGAGCAGGGTTCATTTCCATTGAGGGGAGAACTGGCAAGCTGGAAGATAAAGAGATATCATTGCTGTGCTTCAGGAAGATCAAATTGTTGGTTTTTTTTTTTTTTTTAAATATCCAATATTTCAAAGAAAATTGATTCAGTTGTAAGTAGGACAAGGTAGTTGATTATTCTCACAGGCATCTGGAAAAACTTTTGGTCATCCCAGTGGAGTTATTTCATTCTTCAGCCACGATGGAATAATGGAGTTGGAAGGGACCCTGTGTTGTGGTCCATCAGCAGCCTATGGAGCTGGCAACGGAGCCGGACAGCAATGAGGCTGAGGTGAGGCCAGGGCCATTGGGAAGTGAGGTGCGGACTCCAGAGCCTCCAGAGACTGATAGTAGTGAGGCAGAGGAACAGGAGGAGCCTGTTCCTAATGCACACATGAGAAGGCTGCCAGAAGGCAAGAGCAGCTCAAGCAAAGAGGACGACTCAGGAGTAGGGCCAAGAGATGACTGGCCCCTCCCATAAGGCTTAAAACAGACCAACAACGGCTTTTCAGCTTTGCCGGAAAACAACGTTGTAGCTGCGTCTTCTGCTTCATCTACATCTTTGTTTTTGTGACTTGTGGACGTTTGCCAGGAAGGGCCTTTGGCAGTTTGCCTAATTGGACTAAGGTTTGTGAGATAACTGAGGAATTTGTGTTATGCAACAAGACAAAGCTATCAACATTGTTGTCCGGCAAAGAGCCCAAATGCCGTTGCTGGTCTGTTTTAAGCTTTATGGGAGGGGCCAATCATCTTGTGGCCCTACTCCCAAGTTGTCCTCTTTACTTGAGCTGCTCTTGCCTTCTGGCAGCTCTTCTCATGCGTGCATTAGGAACAGGCTCCTGTTCCTCTGCCTCACTACTATCAGACTCTGGAGGCTCTGGAATCCGCACCTCGCTCCCCAATAGCCCTGGCCCCACCTCTGCCTCCTATGCAGAGCCCTCATCCGGGCCTTCCCCAGCCTCCAGGACTGGCCCATGTTCTTCCTCAGCCTCATCGCTGTCCGACTTGTCAGCTCCGCAGGCTGCTGGCAGACCACAACTCATCTTTCCTTCATTTTTCTCCTTCTTGTCTTTCTTATTTACTCAGCCATCCTGCACATGGCCCAGATCATATCAGCCGTTCATCTTTCTTGTTTGGATGTCAACTTAATGGATTTTCAGAGATCTCCCCCCACCACCACAAAGTTTTATAGAAGAACCCTTACTTAGCTGACATTACCACAGCTTTAACGCTGGATGTTTTGACTGCAACTTTAAAGCGATTTTTAAAAAAAGCAAACCAAGAAGCTAGTCCTCAGTGTTCTAGAGTGGGGCAGAGAAATTAAATCAGGATAGAGGAAGGTACCCATAGTATATTAGCCTTAAAGTAGCAAGTCTGCCTGCTTGAATCTGCAAAGCTGAATATTCATGTCACATTTGTTATTTCAGTGATAAAATAAATAATCCGATGCCATTGCAGGGGTGGGAACTTTTCTCTTGCAATTATTTCTCCAAATGGGAGAAAGATTCCTACACCAAAATAAATTAATAAACCAGTAAGTAAACACACACACACACACACGTATATACACACAGAGGGGTGGAGAATTTTATTCGCAAGTATGTGGGTTTCTGTTTGCATATATATACTTAATGATTTATGAATAAGATTTCCCCTTTCTGTGTGTCAACAAATATAAATTGCTTTGCATCACCAATGATAATATATGAGTAATAAACATACCCATTTTTTTTTATCCGCAACAGATATAGGATTTTAATTATGGGAGTTAATTTTCGGCGCACAAAGTCTGCTTTCGCACAATTAGAGGGGGGATAACTTTTAATTAACTTTGAAGAACTTTCTTTTTCTAAAGAGAAAAAAATCCAATTAAAATGCTTTGAGGGGCTATTAGCATGGAAATAACAGTTAAGAAGGGAGAAAGGGAAATATGTAACGATATTTATGAATGAGAGATTTCTGCGCGGAGAAGAATATGACTCTTTTTGAAAAATTGAACTCGCAAAAGGGGAGGGGGAAGTTAGATTACAGTTTCATTTAAGATACGTTGCGCCAACAGCAAACTCACAATTCTTTTCTGGTTATCAAACAATTCAACGACTTGCAATTTGAGAGCTATCATTTTAAGGTTATTTGTCATGCTCATTGCGATTATTTTATTTTCTTGAGCTCGGTTCTCATCCCAAACGTCTACGACGTCTCCTATATTCTTTTGTAACTCGGAGAGTTGGCCGATCCAACTCAAATTATTTATTTCTCATTTGTTTCGTTCCATTTGGACTCTGGGCATGTGTTTGGACTGAAGGCAGAACAAAAAGTGACGGATGGAAACTAATCAAGGAGAGATAGTGTGGGAGCCAATATAGTTCTAGGCTGCATAAACAGAAGGATAGAATCAAGATCACGTGAAGTGTTAATACCACTTTATAAGGCTACACTTGGAATACTGAATCCAGTTTTGGTTGCCACGATGTAAAAAAGATGTGGAGACTCTAGAAAGAGTGCAGAGAAGAGCAACCAAGATGATTAGGGGACTGGAGGTTAAAACATGAAAAACAGTTGCAGGCACTGGATAGGTCTAGTTTAAAAAGAAGGACTAGGGGAGACAGGATAGCAGTCTTCCAATATATCAGGGATTGCCACAAAGAAGAGGGAGCCAAACTATTCTCCAAAGCACCTGAGGGCAGGACAAGAAGCAATGGATGGAAACTAACCAAGTAGAGAAGCAACTTAGAACTCAGGAGAAATTTCCTGACAGTAAGAACAATTCATCAATGGAACAACTTGCCTCCAGAAGTTGCGAGTGCTCCATCTCTCGAGATTTTAAGGAGAACCTGGACAAACATTTGTCTGGAACAATATAGGGTCTTCTGCTTGAGCAGGGGATTGGATTAGAAGACCTTCCAACTCTTGTTATTCTCCCAAAGAAGAGTTGGTTGAAGATTATGATTGCTCCCTGCAACCTTCTACTCATTCATCCTTTTGCATCAACTCATTCACTCCTGACTCATTTATCGGACAGATGAATTTTTCTCTCAGCGCTGAAAACACCGAGAGCAGATGAGATGCAAGGGGAGAGACAACCCAAGGCCATTTTCATCCCTCTGCCTTCCTCCTCTTGGCCAAGGTGGGCCGAACACCGCAGCAAGCAGCCGCCGAATAATATCTCAGCCTTGCTCAATTTTCACCTCTCCTAACTGAGGTCCTTGCAAATCAAAACCCTACCGTTGCAATGCCTAAATGTATTGCCATCAAAATCAAATCCGGGGGGAGGATGTGTGGAGTGGATTTAGATCCCCGCTTGATTAAAAAGAAGGAGGCCGCAGTGTTAAGGCAGCCGGTTTCCCGAAAATGCGGTGCTACGCTGACCTCTAGTGGAAAGCCCGGAAATAAACCTACTATTCTGGATTTTGATGATCCCTTGCCAAGCTGAGCTGTCTTGTTTTTCTTCACCTCCCACCTTCCTTTGAGCTCAAGTTTTATGATTTCCTCACTTCGCTCCAATCTTTCTCAGGGATCGGGGAAGTCGTGACAGAGAAAACCTTATGCGCAGATGGTTCTCCTCGCTGAACTGCAGGTGGTTGTTCTACCAAGGTCAAAGGAAGGGAAAGGACATTCAAAGGATCTCAAAGCTGAGCATTGAGAGAGACCAATATATATAGGAGCTGGTTGATTTCAGCAATCCTGTTTGCCTTAAGGTCAGCTGAGGACAAAAGTGGCAAGAGAGACCCGGGCGAGCCTCCATAGCTGGTCTTGTTCAAGGTCATTCCAAAGACAATGCAAGAATTCCGGGCACTAGAGAACCCATCATTCATTTCTACTTCTACAGAATAACCGAATGACAAAGTTCATTTTTATTTTATTTTATTTTGTCAATCATATATAAGATAACAGGTAAAAGTATAAACATAATTTGGATACATGAAAAGAGTAAGTAAAAAAGGAATATTAGGACAGGGACGGTAGGTACGCAGGTGCACTTATGCACGCCCCTTATGCAGACCTCTTAGGAATGGAGTGAGGTCAACAGTAGACAGTTTAAGCTTAAAGTTTTGGGGGTTTGGGGAAAAAACTGCAGAGTCAGGTAGTGCATTCCAGGCATTGACCACTCTGTTGCTGAAGTCGTATTTTCTGCAATCGATCTTGGAGAGGTTCACTTTAAGTTTGTATCTATTGTGTGCTCATGTATTGTTGTGGTTGTCATTGATAGGTAGGACATTGTGGTAGATAATTTTATGTACTATGCTTAGGTCAGACCAAAGTCGGCGTAGTTAGTTGGAAGGGATCTTGGAGGTCTTCTAGTCCAACCCTCTGCTCAAAACAGGTAACCCTATAACATTTCCAAAACAAAGGAATAGAAGAATGGATACTGAAAGTTACTAACTTGGCTGAGATGGCTAAAATCTCAGCCTTTTTGAAAGACAATACGCAGGAAAGATATTTAATTGAATGGAAAAAAATGGATTGATTATTTACAAAACAGATATCAGATTAAGAGATATCAGATTGCCTTTGAATAATTAAGATGTATTATTTTATATAAGGGGGGGGTTAGGAAATGAAAAGATTTGGATGAGGTTAATTGGATTAGAAGGGAAAATTTTATTCTATGTTGGGTTTATCTATAACAATACCTTGTGATTGACCCGGGAAGTCGGGGGAAGGAGGGGAAGGGGGTTTGTGGGAAGGGGGGAAAATGTTTTTGTTTGTTAAAACTTTTTCAATTTAAAAAAAACAAAACATTTCCAACAAAGAGTTGACCTATCTGTTCTTAAAAACTCCCAGTGTTGGAGCATTCACAACTTCTGGTGGCAAGTTGTTCCACTGATGAATTGTTCTCACTGTCAGGAAATTTCTCCTTAGTTCTAAGTTGCTTCTCTCCTTGATGAGTTTCCACCTGTTGCTTCTTGTCCTGCCTTCAGGTGCTTTGGAAAAAAAGTTGACCCCCTCTTCTTTGTAGTAGCCCCTCAAATAAGGGAACAAGGGAATTTTACTGAGTTGGAAGAGACCTGGGAGGTCTTCTAGTCCAACCGTCTGCTCATGCACAGCGCAAATAGGCATGGAGCCTTCTTGGAACCACTGAAAGGACTGCGTTGTGGACTCCACACCCATTTGCACTATTTGCAACTGTTGAAAGATCCAATACAGTCAACGACACAACACTTCCAAGAAGGCTCTGCACCCATTTGCCCTACTCAGGTGACCCTGACGACACAGATAAACCTCCAAGTGGCCTCAAGGACCCTCTAAAAAGGATGCAAATGACCGGCTGTCTGCAAAGAGTATAAATCCTTCCATTCCCCTTACCATCCAGTCACTGCGGAAGAAGCTTCCTGGATGAGAAGCGAAACGTCTTCAAAGAAAAACAAAGGAAGTCCAGTTGCCTCTTGAAAAAAGCACCTTTGGAGCAACCACGACCTGGATGGCGGAGAAATCTCT
Organism: Ahaetulla prasina; assembly: GCF_028640845.1. Classification (NCBI taxonomy): domain Eukaryota; kingdom Metazoa; phylum Chordata; class Lepidosauria; order Squamata; family Colubridae; genus Ahaetulla; species Ahaetulla prasina. The sequence goes on from NC_080554.1 coordinate 9,483,192, forward strand.
ATAGACATTAAGGCTGGAGCGTTGATATTCAATGAAAATACAGGCGAATAGAAGCAAATGCATGGGTCTCCAAAGAACAGACTTCAACAAAAAATAAGAAGGGTTTTATAAAATGAAAAATAGAAGCGGTTAAAGCCCCATTGAAGACAAGAAAGGTAGAAGACAGGGATAAGAAACCCATGCGGCTGCAATTTTAAAAAAAGCTTAATGAAAAGCTGACACAGGCTCTAAGCAGAATGTATCTATCTGTTTCTTTATTTAATATCACCATTGCGAGCCATCATCGCTAACCAAACACCTTACAAGTCTCGAAAAAACCAATTCTCCCGGCTGTGTTTTTACTTCCTCTTACAACCACTTTGGCTGAATCATTATTTTGCAACTCGGTTTAATGAGTTTCCTGAAACCCTCTGGCTGCCCAGCCTGTGCTGGCCTGGAGTAGTAATTATTATGGACAAATGCAATTAATCTTGGCTCATAAAATATTGCCTTTTTTCCCCCACTGCAAATCTGGATGTCACTCGATGTCCGAAGCCATCGTTCCTTTTCCAGATCACAAGAAGGGATATTGCGGCTTTATACTGCAGTGGTGAGGCCACACTTGGAATATTGTGTGCGGCTGCACACAATACGGAGAGTCTAGAAAGTCTAGAAAGTCTAGAGAGTCTAGAAAGATGGCAGAGAAGAGCATCAAAGTTGTCTAGGGAACTGTGAAAATATTTACAGACCCCTCGCATCCTGGACATAAGTTGTTTCAACTCCTACCTTCAAAACGACGCTATAGAGCACTGCACACCAGAACAACTAGACACAAGAACAGTTTCTTCCCGAACGCCATCACTCTGCTAAACAAATAATTCTCTCAACACTGTCAAACTATTCACTATGTCTGCACTACTATTACTATTTTCTCATTGTTCCCATCACACATCTCCTTTTACTTATAATTGCATGACTGTAACTTTGTTGCTTGTATCCTTATGATTTATATTGATTGTTTCCTGATTGTACCCTATGACTATCATGAAGTGTTGTACCTTATGATTCTTGACGAATGTATTTTGTCTTTTTATGTACACTGAGAGCATATGCACCAAGACAAATTCCTTGTGTGTCCAATCACACTTGGCCAATAAAAATTCTATTCTATTCTATTCTATTCTATTCTATTCTATTCTATTCTATTCTATTCTACTCTACTCTACTCTACTCTACTCTATTCTACCCTACTCCACTCCACTCCACTCCTGTTCTATTCTATTCTATTCTATTCTATTCTATTCTATTCTATTCTATTCTATTCTATTCTTATTCCCTATTCTACTCTCCTCTCCTCTCCTCTCCTCTCCTCTCCTTTCCTTTCCTTTCCTCTCCCCTCCTCTCCTCTACTTCACTTCACTTCTATTCTATTCTGCTCTACTCTGTTACAATCGAACAAATCCAGAAATATTTCACAAGAAGAGTGCTCCACTCCTTTGCTTGCAACAAAATACCTTATGCCACCAGACTTGAAATTTTGGGCTTAGACAACTTAGAACTACGCCACCTTCGGTCTGACCTAGGCGTAGTACATAAAATTATCTGCTACAACGTCCTACCTGTCAATGACTACTTCACCTTCAATCACAACAATACACGAGCACACAATAGATACAAACTCAAGGTAAACCGCTCCAAACTCGATTGCAGAAAATACGACTTCAGCAACAGAATGGTCAATGCCTGGAATGCACTACCTGAGTCTGTGGTTTCATCCCAAAATCCCCCAAATTTTAACCTTAGACTGGCTACTGTTGACCCCATCCCATTCCTAAGAGGTCGTTAAGGGGCATGCATAAGCACACCAGCATGCCTACCGTCCCTGTCCTAATGTTCCCTTTTATTCATATCCATTTCATGTATTCATAATCATGTTTATACTTATATCTGTTATCTAATACATGCTTGAAGTAAGTAAGTAAATAAATAAATAAATAAATAAATAAATAAATAAATAAATAAATAAATAAATAAATAAAGAAAAGAAAAGAAAAGAAAAGAAAAGAAAAGAAAAAGATAGCAGCCTTCCAATATTTTAGGGGCTGCCACAAAGAAGAGAGGGTCAAGCTTAAGGGCCGTAATAGCTCAGGCTGGTAAAGCCTGTTATTAGAACACAGTAGCCTGCAATTACTGCAGGTTCAAGCCCGGCCCGAGGTTGACTCAGCCTTCCATCCTTTATAAGGTAGGTAAAATGAGGACCCAGATTGTTAGGGGGGCAATAAGTTGACTTTGTAAATATACAAATAGAATGAGACTATTGCCTTATACATTGTAAGCCGCCCTGAGTCTTCGGAGAAGGGCGGGATATAAATGTAAATAAAAAATAAATTAAAAAAAAGCTATTCTCCAAAGCACCTGAGGGCAGGACAAGGAGCAATGGATGGAAATTAATCAAGGAGAGAAGCAACTTAGAACTAAGGAGAAAGTTTCTGACAGTGAGAATGATTAATCAATGGAGCAGCTGGCCTCCTGGTGCTCCATCACTGGAGGTTTTCAAAAGTAGACTGGACAACCATGTCAGAGTATATTCATGAACTGGAATAGGACATAGTAACAAGATCAACCAATGTGTAGGCATAGCAACTAAGTCAGCCAATGAGGGCTGTTTGGGAGCTGAGACTGACTGGAGCCAGTGCATGTCTTAGTCTACAGCTTCTGAGTCTGTGCTGAGAAATGAAACTGAAACCAGTCTGGACTTGCATCTCTGCTGTACTGCTGCCTGTGTGTTTTGCTTGTAACTGCTACTACATTGAAGAAGAATCTATATTGGTATTGTAAAATTTACTTCATCTGTTATTATGTATATAAAGAGAAGTTAATGAATCCTGCTGAATCAGTTATCTGGGTCTGCTTCTGGATTTGACTTTTGCAAGAAACTCTGACAAACCATTTGACTGGGAGGGTGAAAGGTCTCTTGCCTTGAGCAAGGGTGTTGGACTAGAAGACCTCTAAGGCCCCTTCCTGTCCTGTGTTTCTATGTTTCTTTCACAGCCCGCTTCCATTCAAATGAGAAGGAAGTGAAAGGAACCCATTCAAAACTTCAGGATGGTCTACAACTTCTCCTGGATCATCAATTAACATTTCAAATGAACCTGATTTTTACTATTTCAGCCTACAGCCACTGAGCAAGAAAATACTTATTTCCTTAGAAATGCATTATTGAGGGTCTGGAGGAAATATCAGTATAAATTAGATGGAAAGATTCCAATATGGGCAATCCCGAGACACATGATAGAAAATATAAATATATATCAAAAGATGGAGGTAGTTACCTATAAAGAACTCCTTTGTATGGAAAAGGGGGAGTTACAATTAAAATCCAGAGAAAAGATGGGGAAAGAAGGGAAAAATTATATATGGTTTCAATATGGACAATTACAAGCTAAATGGAAATTAGATCAAAAAATAGGTATTAAGCAAACTGAGGATAATTTGTTAAAACAAATAAAGAGGTTTGCTATGGCAAACCTCCTTCCCAGGCTGAAGGTAATCAACAACTGGCAGATGACCTGAATGAGTTTTACTGCAGGTTTGAAAGGAAACTACAGCCACCTATCTCCACAACCCCCATCTCAGACACAGCAACAACAGCCAAGCCTCCTACAACTGACCCCATTTCATTGGGTTCACAACCCCTAGTGATCACAGAAAAGGAAGTGCAGGACCTATTTCACAGACAAAAGCCAGGAAAAGCTCCAGGCCCAGACAAGATAACTCCTTCTTGCTTAAAAGTCTGTGCTGACCAATTGGCCCCCATCTTCACCCATATTTTCAATAAATCACTAGAGATGTGCTATGTTCCTTCTTGCTTCAAACGCTCTACCATCATCCCAGTGCCGAAGAAGCCCACCATCAAGGAACTGAATGACTACAGACCAGTTGCTCTAACATCTGTAGTCATGAAAACCTTTGAAAGGCTAGTGCTTTCCTACCTGAAAACCATCACGAATCCGCTTTTAGACCCCTTGCAATTTGCATACCGAGCAAATAGATCAACAGATGATGCTGTTAATATGGCTCTGCACTACATCCTACAACATCTTGAGTCTCCAAAGACCTATGCAAGGGTCCTTTTGTAGACTTTAGTTCAGCATTCAATACCATCATTCCAGACATTCTTCTAACTAAGCTAAACCAGCTACAGGTACCGGAACAGACTTGTAAGTGGATCACAAGCTTCCTAACAAACAGGAAGCAGCAGGTGAAGCTAAGCAAGATCACATCAAATACCTGTACAATTAGCACAGGGCCCCCCCAAGGCTGTGTGCTCTCCCCACTTCTCTTCTCTCTGTATACCAATGACTGCATCTCCAATGATCCATTTGTTAAGCTACTGAAGTTCACAGATGACACAACAGTGATTGGTCTCATTCGAGACAATGACGAATCCGCATATAGACGAGAGGTTGAACGACTAGCCTTGTGGTGCAACCAAAACAATCTGGAACTGAACACACTCAAAACCGTAGAAATGGTGGTAGACTTTAGGAAAAACCCTTCCATACTTCCACCTCTCACAATACTTGACAACACAGTATCAACAGTAGAAACCTTCAAATTTCTGGGTTCTATCATATCGCAAGATCTCAAATGGACAGCTAACATCAAAAACATCATTAAAAAAGGACAACAAAGAATGTTCTTTCTGCGCCAACTCAGTAAGCTCAAACTGCCCAAGGAGCTGCTGATCCAGTTCTACAGAGGAATTATTGAGTCTGTCATTTGCACCTCTATAACTGTCTGGTTCGGTTCTGCAACCCAACAAGAAAAACACAGACTTCAGAGGATAATTAGAACTGCAGAAAAAATAATTGCTACCAACTTGCCTTCCATTGAGGACCTGTATACTGCACGAATCAAGAAGAGGGCCGTGAAAATATTTGCAGATCCCTCGCATCCTGGACATAAACTGTTTCAACTCCTACCCTCAAACGACGCTATAGAGCACTGCACACCAGAACAACTAGACACAAGAACAGTTTTTTCCCGAAGGCCATCACTCTGCTAAACAAATAATTCCCTCAACACTGTCAGACTATTTACTGAATCTGCACTACTATTAATCGTTTCATAGTTCCCATCACCAATCTCTTTCCACTTATGACTGTATGACTATAACTTGTTGCTGGCAATCCTTATGATTTATATTGATATATTGATCATCAATTGTGTTGTAAATGTTGTACCTTGATGAACGTATCTTTTCTTTTATGTACACTGAGAGCATATGCACCAAGACAAATTCCTTGTGTGTCCAATCACACTTGGCCAATAAAATTCTATTCTATTCTATTCTAAAGGCCAACAGCATATTAAGAGGTTGTATAATGTATTAGTAGAAATAGACTCAGAGACTGAATTGGTTAAGGATTGTATGATTAAGTGGGCACAAAATTTTCAGCAACCAATAATGTTGGAAACTTGGGAAAGAATTTGGGTGAGGAATGTTAAATTTACGCAAGCGCAAAATATGAGAGAAAATTTTTATAAGATGTTTTATAGATGGCATTTAGACCCCAAAAAGTTGTCATGTATGTATCCTAATGTACAGGCTAAATGTTGGAGATGTGATTGTGAAGATGCCACTTATTACCATATATGGTAGACTTGTAAAAAAGTTAAAGCATTTTGGATTAAAGTATGGTGGATCATGCAGAACATTCTGAAAAAGAAGATTAAGTTTACCCTACAGTTCTTTCTACTAGGAATAATTAAGGATTGTACAGCTATAGAGACTAAATTGATTTTGAACTTTATAACAGCCGCGAGACTTTTGATTGCTCAATATTGGAAGAAAGAAGAATTACCTACAATTGAAGAATGGACACTCAAAGTATCAAATCTGGCAGAAATGGCAAACATTTCTGCTTATTTGAAAGACTATACACAAGAAAAATATATTTTAGAATGGAAAATGTGGATTGATTATATTCAAAATAAGTATCAGATAAAAAAATATCGAATAGCATATGAGTAAATTTAAGAAATATTTTGTATTAGATATATTTCTGAAAGAGTGGGGAATTGAGAGTGTGATTATGTGTGGAGTGACTAGAATTTAGGATTCATTTTGGATTATGATTGTTAGTTTTGATACCCTGCATTTTGTTCTGGGAAGTCGGGGGGTGGGGGGTAAGGGGGAGGGGAATTGGGGGGGTTGAGGGTACAGGATGGAGTGATGGTTAATGTACAGGGATTACTGAAGATGTATAAATATAATTAATGTAGGGTCGGGTCTGCCCAGTTACCATTTTAGAATGGTGGGGAGGGAGAAAAGAGGAGAGAGTAGGAGGTAGGAAAGAGGAGAAGAGGGGTAGAAGAGGGAGAAGAGGAAGGAAGAGGGGTAGAAGAGGGAAAAGGAAAGTGTAGGGTGGAGGGAGGAGAGGATGTAGATAAGAGAAGGGGAAGAAGGTCTGGAAAGTAGAAGAAGGTAGAAGAGGGAAGAGAGTTAAAAGGAGGGGATGGTGACTGGGCAAGCCCGACTAATTGTATATGACTGTACATTGGATGAGCTGTTGGATATGATTGTAAAAATAAAACTTTTTTATAAAAAAAAAAGAAAAAGAAAAAGAAAATACTTATTTCCAAAAAAAGACAGGGGTGGGGTGGGGGTAAGGGGAGGGAATTGGGGGTTGAGGGTACAGGATGGAGTGATGGTTAATGTACAGGGATTATTGAAGATGTATAAATATAATTAATGTAGGGTCGGGTCTGCCCAGTTACCATTTTAGAATGGTGGGAGGGAGAAAAGAGAGAGAGTAGGAGGTAGGAAAGAGGAGAGAGTAGGAGGTAGGAAAGAGGAGAAGAGGGTAGAAGAGGAGAAGGAAGGTGTAGGGTGGAGGAGGAGAGGATGTAGATAAGAGAAGGAGAGGAAGGTCTGGAAAGTAGAAGAAGGTAGAAGAGGGAAGAGAGTTAAAAGGAGGGGATGGTGACTGGGCAAGCCCGACTAATTGTATATGACTGTACATTGGATGAGCTGTTGGATATGATTGTAAAAATAAAACTTTTTTATAAAAAAAAAAGAAAAAGAAAAAGAAAATACTTATTTCCAAAAAAAAAGACAGGGGTGGGGGTGGGGGGAGAGAGAAGTTGGTTTGTTGTCAGCTCTTAAAGTCCCAGAATCCTTGCTGAGTTGGGAAGTGGAAAAAAAATCTAGGTAACAAAATTGCTACTTGACCTTTGCGATGGAGGTTTGTGCATCTTGGCACGTGTCCCAAATTAGCTCCAAATTTAAGTCCAGGTCAACTGGGGGGAGACGCTGCTTCTAATCTCCGGGTGGCCTGTCGCCAATCAATCCCAAACGCACTAAACAAATTGACCGAAGAGCTAACTCAGTTGGGTATTCCCAAATGCTTCTCTTTAATTTATTCTTTTCGTTCCGGAAACCCAGCGAACTAAATTTGCCGGGTTATTTTTTTTTAGGAGAAGGGCAAATGGCTCAGCGTCAGAGGTCGGGTTTCGTGATGGAAAGAGAGGTCTTTTTTTAAAATAAAATAAAATAAAACAAAACAAACTGTACAAGGTCCTTTCCCTGGGAGAAGAATGCCAATATGTAGAGTGACTGTTTCCAAAACATCTTTTTGAAACTTGATTGGACAATGAGAGAAAAATAATGGGAAGGGACCAAGGGAGGAAAGTTAACCAGCCAAAGTCTGGAGTGAACTCTCAGTTCTGGCTTAATGTCAGACCCGCCTCATCTTCAAAGTAAAAACGAAGGTAAGGTAAAAGTAAAGGTTCCCCTCGCACATACGTGCTAGTCGTTGCCGACTCTAGGGGGCGGTGCTCATCTCCGTTTCAAACCCGAAGAGCCAGCGCTGTCCGAAGACGTCTCCGTGGTCATGTGGCCGGCATGACTCAATGCCAAAGGCACACGGAACGCTGTTACCTTCCCACCAAAGGTGTCCCTATTTTTTCTACTCGCATTTTTATGTGCTTTCGAAACTGCTAGGTTGGCAGAAGCTGGGACAAGTAACAGGAGCTCATCCCGTTACAAGGCAGCACTAGGGTTTCGAACCGCTGAGCTGCCAACCTTTCGATCAACAAGCTCAACCTCCTAGCCCCTGAGCCACCGCGTACCTAAAACGAAGGTATGGTTTACTAAAAGTCAAGTGAATTGCAGTTGCGTAAAGCTAGAATTGAGAGTTCTGCATACCATTACATACTTTCCCTCCAGAAAAAAAAAAAAACGTACACAAGAAACCAATCACAGGGAAGGATGTTTTCCAGCTGTTAGTGATACCCATCTGGACTGACCGTAGGACCAGTTCTGGTGTAGTCCAACAGTATGCAATTGCAAACATCTTTTGATTCATCTCAAGAAGGATGTGGACCATCATTCGTGAAGGGTGTGGACAAGAAGCAAAAAGGACCAGGGTGGAAGCTCTCTGCTCTTCTTCACCTTTCTTTCCAGTCTGGTAGCAATGAATAATGAGGTGCTTAACCCCTCGTTTTGTCTTGTCTCCTAGCTCCTCATTAACATATATTTGGGTGGCGAGATGAAGGTCAATCAACTGTTATGGATGAACTGGGATGGATTTTCTGTCAGGAAGCTACATGACCTCCATCGGCGACAGGCTGGCCCTACTTAGCTCAACCTCTTCTAATCACCCACAATTCTCTCCAACTTTTTAAGAAGTTGGTAGAGCTATTTTCTGCTCAACGGGTATATGGAGATTATAGTTATGTTCTGCTCTTGCTCCGAGAAAGTTCAGTGTGTTATCTCTAATCCAGTAGAGAAATCTAAAATTTTTACTACCGGTTCTGTGGCCGTGGCTTGGTGGGTGTGGCTTGGCTTGGTGGGTAGGGCAGGGGAAGGATACTGCAAAATCTCCATTCCCACCCCACTCCAAGGGAAGGATACTACAAAATCCCCATTCCTACCCCACTCTGGGACCAGCCAGAGGTGATATTTGCTGGTTCTCCGAACTTCTCAAAATTTCCGCTACCAGTTCGCCAAAACCGGTTGGAACCTGCTGGATTTCACCCCTGCTCTAATCTACCCACAGAACGCCATCTTTTCTGAAAACCCAACTGGCCTGAAAAATGGAGCCATCAGGAGTGACATCTGAAGGACCTCATGGATGAACGAAGATTGGAGCGCAGTTCCCTTTGGCCTTCACCCCTTCTGACCATCAGCTTAGATCCCACAAGAGTTTGTAGCAAGCTTCCGTCTGTTCCTCACACTGGAGGCAACGTACGCCTGGCATGTAATGAGCAGAAGTGGCTATTTTCTAACTCATCTGACAGCCGAGCCGTCCCCAGCCACAAGTTGCAAAAAGTCGTAATCGGAGACCGTCGAAGAGAGGAAGTTGTGAACGCTTAAAAAGGTCAAGCACAGAACGTGAGATCCTCATTAAGGAAATCAATGTGTTAGAAGGAAGCCACAAATGAACAGGAAATGAGAAATGTCTCTTTCTGCAAGAAACAGAAGGCTGTTTCACGAAGGAGGGTAGAAACCAAGTTCTGAATAAAATCGCCCCCCCCAAAAAAAATCGCTTGAGAAACCCACCGTTCATTGACTTGACTTCACACGTCAGTGTATGAGAGTTCATGAATTGGAATAGGCATGGTAACAGGTCAACCAGTGGGGACTGTTTGGTGACCCAGATGGCTCCGAGGCTGGGCGTGGCTTAGTATTTGATTTGTATATAAGTGTTCAGAGATGATATTCAGTCGGTTTGGACCGGTTCTGGAGAACTGGCAGCAGAAATCGCAGGTATTTACAGACCCCTCACATCCTGGACATAAACTGTTTCAACTCCTATCCTCAAAACGACGCTATAGAGCACTGCACACCAGAACAACTAGACACAAGAACAGTTTCTTCCCGAAGGCCATCACTCTGCTAAACAAAGAATTCCCTCAACACTGTCAAACTATTCACTAAGTCTGCACTAGTATTAATCTTCTCATCGTTCCCATCACCCATCTCCTCCTACTTATGACTGTATGTCTGTAACTTTGTTGCTTGTATCCTTACGATTTATATTGATATCGATCGTTTCCTGATTGCTTATTTGTACCCTATGACTATCATGAAGTCTTGTATCTTAGGATTCTTGACGAGCATATCTTTTCTTTTATGTACACTGAGAGCATATGCACCAACGACAAATTCCTTGTGTGTCCAATCACACTTGGCCAATCAATTTTTGACCAATCAAAAATTCTATTCTATTCTATTCTTAGATTCCATAGATTGAGCAATGTCTACAAAAAAAAAGAGAGGGGGGGGTTTATAAGGTATTTAAGACAGGCAACAATGCTTAATACAAAATGTGAAGGACATCTATTTTCCATACCATGAATGGGTGGTAAATAAAATTACAGTCCTGAAATTACAACCCCAGATTAGCAGATTAACAGAATAACTGAGTTGGAAGGGACCTTGTAGGTCATCTAGTCCAACCCTCTGCCCAAGCAGGAGACCCTACACCATTTCTGACAGATGGCAGTCCAGCCTCTTCTTGAAAGCTTCCAGGGACGAAGCTCCCACAACTTCTGAACAACAGCTGGAGCTAGAATTTCCATCGCTAAGCAAGACGGTTGTTAAGAGAGTCACGCCCGATTTTACGACCGGTTTTGCCCTAGCTGCCAGGTGAATCACTGCCGTTAAGTGAATCACATGGTCCTTAAGCAAATCTGACTTCCCCCAATGATTTGGCTTCTTAAAAACCAGCTGGGAAGGTCACCCATTGGTGACCACACGACCCTAGAATTCGGCAACAGTCCTAAGTACCTGCCAGTTGCTAAGCATCTGAATTTTGATCATGTGACCACAGTGAGAAGCTGTGTCATTTTTTAAATGGGAGGACAGGCTCAGATTTAACACTTTTCAGTGTGGTTGCAACGTTGAACCAGTCACTAAATGAATGACTGTAACTTCAGGAATGCCTGGATACCGTTCCAAACTATGCTAATTATTATTATTATTATTATTTGCATTTATATCCCGCCCTTCTCCGAAGACTCAGGGCAGCTTACACTATGTCAAGTAATAGTCTTCATCCATTTGTATATTATATACAAAGTCAACTTATTGCCCCCAACAATCTGGGTCCTCATTTTACCTACCTTATAAAGGATGGAAGGCTGAGTCAACCTTGGGCCTAGTGGGGCTTGAACCTGCAGTAATTGCAAGCAGCTGCTGTTAATAACAGACTGTCTTACCAGTCTGAGCCACAGAGGCCCTAATGCAGGGACTATCTACAGTCTTCCAAGCAAAGCCTTTTGAACCTATATTTCTTTTAAAATATTTGAAGGAGAAACTAAATGACATAAAAGAAAAAAAGAGAGAGAGACTAGGAAAAGGCCCCAGTAGCCGGAAAATAAAATAATAAGGAATAAGCAGAAAAAAATTACAATTGTGGCAAAAAAAAAAAAAAGGTGGAATTCGTTATTTCATTGATTACATAACTAATTGAATACATTAGCTAAAATCACCTCGCCATCCTGAGAAATGATTGCAAATCATTGCAGCGCTCTAATATTTATATTGATTCATCACTTCAATATTATCTAAAATAAATGCACATAATCTTATGAAAGGAAAGGCATCCCCCCCCCCCAAAAAATTAAAAACCCTCCAAAACTCGTCTACATTCTACCCAAGCGATGATTGCGTCAAATTATTTATAAACATTAAAATTGCTTCTATTCTCTTTACATCGAATGTTTGCCTCGTTAAAAAAAAACAAAAAACCACCTCTATCTACATTTGCCTTGTTGTGTGACGTGAATTATATAGGGAAGTCATGCTTTCCTTAAATTTAACAGAATAAAATAACAGAATAACAGAGTTGGCCCTTTTTGCCCTCCCCAGACTCCTAGAAAGGCTCTGGCGGGTGGGGAAAGCAAAAAATGGGCCTACCGTGAACAGGGTGCATAGAATTATGGATGTAGGCACGCGCACATGCGACACCCCCCCCCACCACCATCCCACTGGCACACAAGGGCAAAAAGATTAGCCATCATGGCCCTATAACATTTCAGACAAATGGTCGTCGATTTAGTTCGCTGTTTTTGTTCTGGACGTAGTGTGCGATACAATTTTTATTTACAAGGCCAATTATAGAAATTTGGAGGAAAGCATAACATGGACCTCGGTATTTGTAATCCCGCTACCCGCTACCACACGTGGATGGATATGATCCAGATGACCACATCGGCTGAAGCAGCATGTTTTTAATTTCCTAAATTTGGTTTAAGGATTCAAGGGACAGCACCCGCAGTCCAATTGACTTGAACCTTGGACGAGTCAGTACCAACTTTGGACTTTGCGACATGATGCTGGCTATCATCTTAGTGGGTTCCAAAAAGGGTTGAACCAGTGGTGAAATGCTCCTTGCGTGGCCACCGCTTCGCTGCCCACGCATGCGAAATGTGCGCTGCACCTGCGCATGTGCAGTGCGCGCCAAGCACACACTGCAGGCACCTGTGCATTGCACACCAAGTGCAGACTGCACGCATCTGCACATTGCACACCAAACGCACACTGCACGTGCAGGCACACTGCACACCAAATGCATGCTTCACATGGAAAAAGGAGCCGTTTGAAGGTAAGTAGAACAGCGAGGGGGGGGGAACAGCTGTGCCGCGCGATTTAGATTCACTAGAAAGCAGGATTTCCTGCTTTCTAGCAAATATAAATCGTGCGGCACAGCTGATCATCAGAAATACCGGTTCACTTGAACCGATAGCTTTTTTTTTTAACTACTGGTTCACCTGAACCGGTAGCTTTTATTACTACCGGTTTGCCCGAACCAGTGCGAACCAGTAGCATTTCATCCCTGGGTTGGACCAATTTCTTAGAAGTCCTGGAGATCAGTAGCTCTTGGTCTTGATGGTGTTGGGACTTCCTCTGAAGGCCATCCGCTGGAAGAGTTGAAGGTCTTCCTCGTGCAGTTGGTGGACAACTGTGCAAAGAGACCATTGGCCTAGAACAGCAGCTCCCAACATTTTGGGCACCACAGACTGGTTCTGTGATGAGAGATGTTTTTCCACGACCCAGAAGGGGGTTTGCTTGTTTGAGCAATCCAGTTTCTGGCAACGCCGCAGCCCAGTACTGGTCCATGGACTGGGGGTTGGGGATTGGGGACCCCTCCACTCCAACAGAACATGGCTTATGTACTTTGATCTCTTCTGGACATTGCTCTAAGCCCCTTCCCCTAACCACGGCTTTCTTCCTGGAATCGCGCCCTACGCAAAGAGCTTCTGTTTTTATCGCTACGTAGAAAGCCCTCTTAACCAAGTCTAATCAGTTAAGCCTGGGGTTTGTTGCTATCTTCACAGTGTCTTAGACTAATCACTGTAATAAAGGCACCAAAGGGAACCTTCTCCTAAAGTGGCATTTACTACTGGTTGTGCCTGAGAACAAAAGCTTTCTGATTAAAGTCAGCTTTTTATCACTTCCGAGCAAATCTACTCCATAGAAAAGCGCTAATAAAACCTACAGAAGCAACAGGCTGAAACAAATATTCAAGCAATAAAGAAAACAGCAGAAGGGAGGGGAGACTGTTTGGCTCCTTTTTAAATAGACGTCTAATTTCCTTGGAGAAAAGAGAAACAGTACAATGTGTTAATCAGGACGGGGGGAGATGTAGCTCATCGTTCCTTATTTAATTGATTTGTGGGCCAGAGGAATGATTGTTGGATGATATTTTAATTGATTTAGTGATTGAGGAAGTTAACACGCTGGCCGGTCCCTTAAGAATCCTGGACAGCTTACAGGAGCGATTTTCGGACGATATTTTAATGGATTCACTGATTGAAGAAGTTAATATGCCAGCAAGTCCTGGCCAGTTTACACCATCTTCTATCAACATCCACTGAACAACTTCAGCAAGTTGTTCAGTGGAACAACTTGCCTGCAGAAGTTGTAAATGCTCCAACGCTGGAAATTTTTAAGAAAATGTTGGCTGACCGTTTGTCTGAAAGGGTTTCCTGCCTGGGCATGGGGTTGGACTAGAAGACCTCCAAGGTCCCTTCCAACTCTGTTGTTGTTGTTGTTGTTGTTGTTGTTGTTGTTGTTGTTGTTGTTGTTGTTATTATAACATTCCTAATACCATGGTTGTGATTTAGATTTATTACACTATCAGCATAACTGTGAAAGTTGGACCATAAGAAAGGCTGAGCGCCAAAGAATTGAGGCTTTTAAACTCTGGTGCTGGAGAAGACTCCTGCGAGTCCCTTGGACTGCAAGGCGATCCAACCGGTCAGTACTAGAGGAGATCAACCCTGACTGCTCTTTAGAAGGCCAGATCCTGAAGAGGAAACTCAAATACTTTGGCCACCTAATGAGAAGGAAGGACTCCCTGGAGAAGAGCCTAATGCTGGGAACGATGGAGGGCAAAAGAAGAAGGGGATGGCAGAGAACAAGGTAGCTGGATGGAGTCACTGAAGCAGTCAGCATGAGCTTAAATAGACTCCAGAGGATGGTAGAGGACAGGAAGGCCTGGAGGAACATTGTCCATGGGGTTGCGATGGGTTGGACACAACTTTGCAACTAATAACAACCACACTATCAGCATTATATGTCAACAGATGTTGAGACTTTGAAAAAAGTGTGACAATTTATTTATTTATTTTATTTATTTTGTCACAACATCATATAAAAAGATTATATAGTATATAAACATATATATGAGTAAATATTAGGAAGTATAAGCATATGTATATATGTAGGAAGAAGAAAAGAAAACTAAGATGACTGAAAAACTAAGATGACTGAAAGCCTAGAGACCAAAACATACGAAGAATGATTGCAGAATTTGGGTTTGGCTAGTCTAGAGATAATAAGGATTTGAGGGGCTGCCACAAAGAGGACGGGGGTCAACTTATTTTCCAAAGCGCCAGAAGACAAAAACAAGAAGCGATGGATGGAGACTAATCAAGGAGAGAAGCAACCTGGAATTAAGGAGAAACTTCCTAACTGTGGAAGGACAATTAACCAGTGGAACAGAAGTTGTGGCTGCTCCATCACTGGAAGTTTTTAAGAAAAGACTGAACATCCACCTGCCTGAAATGATATCGGGTCTCTTGCTTGAGCAGGGGGTTGGACTAGAAGACCTCCAAGGTCCCTTCCAGCTCTATTCTGATCGATTGATTACCAACCCCACCCCCCCCAAAAAAGAAAGTGCATTAAAAGCATGGGGAAGCCATTGTGATTTGAGCCCAGACTTAATTGACAGCAAGTTTCTTTTCCTTCCCATCACATGGGCTCCATCATGCAAGAAAAAATTAAATTGAGGTTGTTGGTGTCAAAACATATCCAGATGCTTAAGCAAACCACAGCCTCCATTATTGTTTTCTGATGATAAGGATGAACGTAGAAGAAGGAACTTTTTAAATATATAGGAGCAAATACCCTTAATGTAGTCTGTTTTCATTAAATTGAAAAGCAATCCGATATAGTGTTTGTCTTAACCATGCCTGCTTCCAAGGTCTGGCTCCTTTCTCCACGCGGAATTTGGCACGTCCAAAAGCTAAGATGGACACGATGTCGGCTGGTGCCAAAAGTTACAAACCTTTTTTAATTGCTGGATCGGCCCGAGAGGCAGACGGTCCATCAGCTGTTCTGTCTTTAGCTACTTCAGCACAATTGCATCGACCGACTTAAAAGACTCTGCTTCTCCAGAAGATTCCTATCTTGCGGAAAAAGCCTTCTGAAAAAAACCCAGCATTTGATGCCGAGATGCTGAGATGGTTGGTTGTCCTCTGCTTCTTCCCACTTGTAGACTCCATAACTTTGTCCCCTTCCACGCCTTAAGGTCGCCTTCAGGAAGTGAGGGAAGCCGAATGTCAACTCGCAAAGCATCCTTGGCCATAGGCAGGAGGGGGGGGGGGAAATTGATGCAGCAGCATGGCAGCCACAACCAGAAGCACATTCCATGCATACCTTTTTCAAGGCTGTATTCCAGGTTACTTGGAACAGCAGGAGGGGTACAATCTCTACAGCCCGCGAAAGTGCTCCATTGGAGAATGTGATTTATGACACACCCTGGGAGGAGGAGGGAAACAGGGTCATATTTGGGCTGTAAATTATGTGGGGCAGAGCTGGCTTCACTTGGGTATGTGCCGACATGTTGTTCCTAATAAATAACTGGATTTCTTTTGAATCTTGGCTCGAGACTCATGATTTAATTAGGGCATCCCTCGGAACCCTGACAGGCAGCTATTGCAAATTCCTCTGTTTCAACCAGGAGATCATTCTGAAGAGGAGAGCCATGGGACGCGGAAAGGAAGCGAACGAGAACCACGCAAATGGCCAAGAGTCCTGTTGGCTGCCGAATCGGCAAACGTCTCAGCAGGCCAAAGTACGACAACAAAACCGGATGGTTTGTCCACAGGATGCAGGAAAAGGACAACGTTGTCATCACAAGCCCAGCATCTCCCAAAAATCTTTCCTTATTAATGACTAATTGGGGTTGGTTTGCCAAAGGTGATCACCATCTAAGTTCCAGTTCCATGCCATTCCTAAAATACACTCCAAACATGTACAGGTTGCACTAGAAGGCCTCCAAGGTCCCTTCCAACTCTGCCAAGGAGCTGCTGATCCAGTTCTACAGAGGAATTATTGAGTCTGTCATCTGCATCTCCGTAACTGTCTGGTTTGGTTCTGCAACCCAACAAGACAGACACAGACTTCAGAGGATAGTTAGAACTGCAGAAAAAATAATTGCTACCAACCTGCCTTCCATTGAGGACCTGTATACTGCACGAATCAAGAAGTGGGCTGTGAAAATATTTACAGACCCCTCACATCCTGGATATTATCTGTTCAAACTTCTGCCCTCAAAATGACGCTATAGAGCACTGCACACAACAACTAGACACAAGAATAGTTTTTTTCCTGAACGCCATCACTCTGCTAAACAAATAATTCCTTCAACACTGTCAAACTATTTACTAAATCTGCACTACTATTAATCTTCTCATCATTCCCATCACCCATCTCCTTCCACTTATGACTGTATGACTGTACCTTTGTTGCTTGTATCCTTACGATTTATATTGATATTGATTCTTTCCTGATTGCTTATTTGTACCCTAGGAATATCATTAAGTGTTGTAAGTGTTGTACCTTGATGAACGTATCTTTTCTTTTATGGACACTGAGAGCATCTGCACCAAAGACAAATTCCTTATGTGGCCAATAAAAAATTCTATTCTATTCTATTCTATTCTCTTTTCTTTTCTATTCTATTCTATTCTATTCTATTCTATTCTAATCTAATCTAATCTAATCTATTCTTTTTTAAACCTTTATTAATATTTAAAATCCTAAAATATAAGTAAAAATGCATCTATAACAAAAATTCTATTCTATTCTATTCCATTCCATCTCATTCTATTCTATTCTATGAGTATCACTGTTATACCTTATGATTCTTGATGAATGTATCTTTTCTTTTATGTGCACTGAGAGCATATGCACCAAAGACAAATTCCTTGTGCGTCCAATCACACTTGGCCAATAAAATATTCTATTCTATTCTATTCTATTCTATTCTATTCTATTCTATTCTATTCTATTCTATTCTATTCCGTTACATCTTGGAGTGCTTTGATGTGACCAGAAGACACTTCGGTCACCACATTCCATTGATATCCAGATGTGTGGACCAACTCCCAGAATTGCCCCGTCAGCATGACCTAATACTGACAGTTCTGGGATTTGAAATCCACACGACCAAAGTTCCTTTGGTTGAAAAACACTTACCTATTCAAGGCAGGATCTAGAACCAAAGATGCACCAATGTTGATAGACAGGCCTTCATTCTCTGCTTAAATGAGAATGGTGATATTACCCATCCCATCAGAATAACAGAATTGGAAGGGACCTTGGAGGTCTTCTAGTCCAACCCCCTGCTCAGGCAGGAAAACCCTACACCACTTCAGACAAATAGCTGTCCAATGTGTTCTTAAAAACTTCCAGTGTTGGAGCACCTACAACTTCTGGAGGCAAGTTGTTCCACTGATTCTAACTGTCGGGAAATTTCTCCTTAGTTCTAGGTTGCTTCTCTCCTTGATTAGTTTCCACCCATTGCTTCTTCTCCTGCCTTCAGGTGCTCTGGAGAATAGATTGACCCTTTCTTCTTTGTGGCAGCCCCTGAGATATTAGAAGACAGCTATCATGTCAGAATGCAGAATAACAGAGTTGGAAGGGACCTTGGAGGTCTTCTAGTCCAACCCCCTGCTCAAGCACGAGACCATATGTCATTTCAGACAAATGACTGTCCAGTATCTGCTTGAAAACCTCCAACGATGGAGCATCCACAACTTCTGGAGGCAAGTCGTTCCAACGATGAATTGTTCTAACTGTCAGGAAATTTCTCCTTCGTTCGGGTTTGGTCTCTTTGATGAGTTTCCATCCTTGGTATCTTGTCCTATCTTCAGGTGCTTTGGAGAATAGGTTGACTCCCTTTTCTTTGTAGCAGCCCCTCTAATATCTAATATTGGAATACTGGTCCTTCTTTTCATTAAAATAGACATCCAAGTCTTGGCTATTCTTATGGTCCAGGTTTCTCCACCTCTTCCAATCTTTGGGTTCTTGCTTCAATAACTCCAGCCGAGTTAGAAAGTCACACACAACCACACTCATCATCTGCCAAGCTAGCTCTCTTGAGGCAGATATTTTTTTCCTCCCTTGTTTCTAACAGCCACGATCAACATGGATCTCTGGACAATTCCCATTCGTAGCTTTCAATCCTACCTTTCTGGAATAATAAAGAACAAATCCATCTTCCACACACGAGTTGTGTAGATATTTGTAGGTGGCTGTCATTTTCTCCTACCGCTGGGTTTTGTTTTGTTTTTTTTCTCCCGACAGTGCAAAACTCAAGAGTGATCCAATTTATTTTCAGAAATTACCCTGGATGTTTTACCTCCAGCAAGAGTATTTGAGTAGACAAGGTTGACTTTGAACCAAGGCGAAGCGCGATTCTCAAAGCTTTAACTGATATTTGTGCGCGAGAGGGGGGGGACGGGAAAAAGCACTATTTTTTGAGCAAATCCAGTTTCAACTATTTCAGTTAGAGGGTTTTTCCGAATTTTTATACCCTTCGCAGCTGTCTCTGTTTAACTCCCTCGTAAAACTCCAGAAGAGTAATTATTGCCTTTGTAATGAATATTTTAATTTTACTTGTAAGGGCGTGGAGGAATGGAGAGGGAGAAAAAAAAAACCTTATCCTAATTCATAAAAATTAAGGCAAATATTACAGTGGCTAAACTCTAATGGAGCCAGATCACGGTTCTAATCCTAAATTTAAATGCATTACTGATCCCTGAAACATTAAATGTCCGATAAGTTAAATTAGGTTCCTTGTAAGCATAATTAATCTCCTTCTTCAATGAAGATATTACAAAAGAGTTAATTTGATTCCCAGAAACATCCCTGAAATTGAATTATAAGATAAAGCAAATATTTGACCTTTTTTAAAAAAAAAAAAAACTTAAAAAGCAGATAAATACTACAAGGGGAAATCAATACACTATGGAGAATTGGCATAAAACCTTATTTCTGCGCAAACACTAGGCAGCTAGGTGTGAGTTTGAGCAACAATGCATGCTGGGAGCTTTCCTCTCCCCAGGCACTAATAACCAAGGATGCTGGATAAGAAGTCTACCTCCAGCATGGAACCTCTTCTGCTGAAGTTCTTTTTTTTTTTTTAATTGAGTCAGATAAACATGGGTAATCCTTTTCTTAAGGAATGCTATCATGAAACCACCTTTCCTTCCCAGGGGGGTCTCTTCCAAACAAATCCAACATCTCTTCTGGAAGTGTTCATACTGGTTGGGAGCCATCGATCGGTGTATGTGCTGAGCCCACTAAGGTAGCCCTCATTACACTTTTACCCAAAATAGGCTGCTCATAATCTGGGCCTGCAAACTATCTAAACAGGTGATAGGTAGGTAGGTAGGTAGGTAGGTAGGTAGGTAGGTAGGTAGGTAGATAGATAGATAGATAGATAGATAGATAGATAGATAGATAGATAGATAGATAGATAGATAGAATGAATATACGATGGATAAATGATACATGATAGTGATAGATGAGAGAGGGGGGAGAGGGAGAGACAATGAATATAGGATAAATGATACATGATAGTGATAGATGATAGATAGATAGATAGATAGATAGATAGATAGATAGATAGATAGATAGATGATAGCTAGAGAGAGACAGAGACAGACAGAGACAGAGACCGAGATGAGAGAGAGAGAGAATATACAATGGATAGATAGATTATACACAGTGGTGGGATTCAGCCAGTTCGCACCTATTCGGGAGAACCGGTTGTTAACTTTCTAAGCAATTCGGAGAACCGGTTGTTGGAAGAAATCTTATTTTGTTTTTGTTTTTCACTTTACAGGGCTAATCCTGTAAGGCAGGCAGGAAGGAAACATTCTGGAGTTGTTTCTAGCCTAATATTTATTGCCCTGCTTACAGCAACTGCCTCTCGGATTAACCCGAGCTGTTATTACATTGTAACAGCTACGGCGAAGCGCCCATCGACATGAGTGACATTGAGTTGGCCACATCCACACGGTCACATGACCACAAAGCCACACCTACCCAGCTGGTTATTAGGGCAGAGAACCGGTTGTTAAATTATTGGAATCCCACCACTTATTACACATTATAGTACATGATAGACCTATGGATAGATGGATAGATAAGAGACAGATGATAGGGATAGAGATATAGATAGACAGACAGACAGATAGACAGCTATCATACACACCCAAACAATTCTGCCTTTTCGGTGCTCTAACTGGCTCAAAATTAACGTCATCAAGTGTTTTTATTAGCCAGTTCCACTTTTGTAAAAGAAAAATCTTTCATGTCATAAACAAACAGGAGCTTCTCCTAACAAATATGACACCCTCTACAAACAAGCAACTAATTGCTACGATTGCTCACAGAAATGTGTATTTATCAAGGACGCTCCTCCCGGCAAGCCCCCACCCACCCAATCCGACATTAAAATTACAACTTACATCTGTGTGATGGGGAAGTTGTTGTGGTGGCTTACCGCTTTTGAATAGAAAAACACTCCAGGCCAAGGTCTTTGAGCAACGTTAAATTAAACGGCCGTGGGGACTTCGTCTCCAGCTCGAAGGTGAAAAATTGCCTTTCTTGTCATCCTTTCAGCTGTTTAATTGGCCTAACTATTGAAAATTTAAGAACATTAACCTAATGTTCCCCCAAAATAAGTCCCCGTTAAGATTATCAGCCAGATGGGTGTATTTAATGCCGTATTTCCCCCAAATAAGACCCAATTGGAAATAAGTTCTAGCGTGATTTTTCAGGATGCTTGTAATATAAGCCCTACCTCCCAAAATAAGCCCCAGTTAAGATTAAGTAAAGTTAATTAATTAATTAATTAAGGTTACGTTAAGATTAAGACGCGGTGGCTCGGGCTAGGATGTTGAGCTTGTTGATCGAAAGGTAGGCAGCTCAGCGGTTCGAATCCCTAGTGCTGCCGTGTAACGGGGTGAGCTCCCATTACTTGTTCCAGCTTCTGCCAACCTAGCAGTTTTGAAAGCATGTAAAAATGCAAGTAGAAAAAATAGGGAGCACCTTTGGTGGGAAGGTAACAGCGCTCTGTGCGCCTTTGGCATTGAGTCATGCCGGCCACATGACCACGGAGACGTCTTCGGACAGCACTGGCTCTTCGGCTTTGAAACGGAGATGAGCACCGCCCCCTAGAGTCGGGAACGACTAGCACATATGTGCGAGGGGAACCTTTACCTTTTTAAGATTATCAGCCAGATGGGTGCATTTAATACCGTATTTCCCCCAAATAAGACCCAATTGGAAAATAAGACCCAATACCTCTTTTGGAGCAAAAATTAATATAAGACCCGGTCTTATTTAAGGGGAAACATGGTATCAACTCAGCTAGATTAGAGCAAGGTGTATCCAGTCAATTTTTTTAAAATTTTCACTGTCAAACAGATGCTACATTCCCATCCCACCTAGGTTTTTGCAGATGAAATTGTGAATGTTTATCTAAGTGCAGCTAGGAGCCAACCCTAGGTGCTCCAGGGGTGAGAGGTTGCAATTAGAAGTTATCTTAAATGCTGGACTTCAGAAATAAGCCAAATCTGTTGACAATGTGACAATAAATGTGACCTGAGCCACATGAATCCAGAGATGGGTTCAACACATCTCACCATGACTTATTTGAAATAAGTTCTCTTCTATGTGTTTGTGAGGATTCTCAGTCATCCAGGTCATGGTTGTGCCAAAAGTGCTTTTTCACAAGGCAACTGGACTCGGTTATTCCTTGAAGACATTTCGCTTCTCATCCAAGAAGCTTCTTCGGTTCTTCCGAAGGCCCCTGGACTCTCTTTTTTCTTGAAGACGTTTCGCTTCTCATCCGAGAAGCTTCTTCGGTTCCTCAGAAGGCAACTGGATTCTGTTTTCCCTTGAAGACGTTTCGCTTCTCATCCAAGAAGCTTCTTCGGTTCTTTAGAAGGCAACTGGACTCTGGTTTTCCTTGAAGATGTTTCTCTGCTCATCCAAGAAGCTTCTTCGGTTCTTTAGAAGGCAACTGGACTCTGTTTTTCCTTGAAGAGGTTTCGCTTCTCATCCAAGAAGCTTCTTCGGTTCTTCAGAAGGCAACTGGACTGATATCCCTTGAAGACGTTTCTCTGCTCATCCAAGAAGCTTCTTTAGTTCTGACCTGATGAAGTGAAGAAGCTTCTTGGATGAGAAGCGAAACATCTTCAAGGGGAAACTCTTCTACATATCAAACTGGAATGGTTGACCACCTCTCTTTCTCTGTCTAGAATTCCCACCTGTGTTTAACAGAGATTTTAATTATTTCTTCTTTTCCTTTCTGGAAACCCCAGCTGCTTAGCAGATGGTAAGCATGGGGGGGGGGCCCCAAACCAGCCCTCTCCCCCACCCCAAAAAAAAAAACCCAGGGGGAAAAAAAAGGCTGAAAAAAAACGCTACGTTCCTACACCCCTATTCATTCAATCTGCTGTTTTGCCTGACGAGTAGACTAATCAGCCATTACACCAGCTACTCGAACGCTTCTCTGGTGTAAATGCATCTGTCAGCCACATTCCACATCATCAATAAAAGCTGGCAGATCGTTTTCTAATTCAATGATATAAGCTCTAAGCATCTTTGGGGGGGAAATATCATTTTAAAGATTGCCGTGCTGCGGTTTCCAGGGTTGGTTGCATCTGCATTGACAATATCTGCCTGTTGGAAGGTGAACCACTGGTGAAATCCAATTTTTTTTTACTACCGGTTCTATGGGCGTGGCTTGGTGGGCGTGGCAGAGGAAGGATAGTGCAAAATCTCCATTCCCACCACACTCCAGGGGAAGGATACTGCAAAATCCCCATTCCCTCCCCACTCCAGGGGAAGGATACTGCAAAATCCCCATTCTCACCCCACTCCAGGGGAAGGATACTGCAAAATCCCCATTCCCACCCCACTCCAGGGGAAGGATATTGCAAAATCCCCATTCCCACCCCACTCCTGGGGGGTAGAATAATGCAAAATCCCCATTCCCATCCCACTCCAGGGGGAAGGATATTGCAAAATCCCCATTCCCTCCCCACTCTGGGGCCAGCTGGAGGTGGTATTTGCCGGTTCTCCCAACTACTCAAAAATTCCGCTACCGGTTCTCCAGAACCTGTCAGAACCTGCTGGATTTCACCCCTGAGTTGAACCTTCTTCATCCTGGAATTGACGCAGACCTCAGCTTGCATCCTTAAGGTTGGGACACCGGTTTATCTGAAAGAACCGTATCTGTTGGCTTGTCCAGCCTGATTTGCAGATCAACTCTGCAAAGCCAGGAGGGCCAAGGGGCGGAAGACTGGCTCTGGCGGTCTGCACGAGAACACCCTCACCCATCGCCACCTGTCCATAGCTCTGTGGCTTTCAAAAGGCTTCTGGTTTCGATTCCAGGACCTTCAGCTTAAAAAAATAATAATAAGCAGGCGACCAGCAGCCATCTGGATTATGTGGTGTGTGGGCTCGTGCAGTCTGGAACCTAGGGGGGGAATGTAGCAAATGAAAGTGGTTGGTGTCCGGCCATTTCAATAGATGAAGCGCCAACCAGAAGGCCTCTGGAAAAGACGCTGCCTCTAATGTGGGGGCTGGAGATGGGAGTGATACATTTGAAATGAAATAATAAATCCAATAGAGAGGATTTCTCCTTGTGTTGCTTTTTACATGACAAGATGGAGTGGGGTGGGGTGGAGCTGGGCAGGGTGGGATCGGATCGGATAGGGATGAGATGGGATGGGATGGGATAGATTGGGATAGGATAGGGATGGGATGGGATAGGATAGGGATGGGATAGATTAGGATGGGATGGGAAAGGATAGGGATGAGATGGGATAGATTGGGGTGGGATAGGATAGGGATGAGATGGGATGGGGTAGATTAGGATGGGATGGGATGGGATGGGATGGGATACGGATGGGATGGGATAGATTGGGATGGGATGGGATAGGATAGGGATGGGATAGGATAGGGGTGAGATGGGATGGGGTAGATTAGGATGGGATGGGATGGGATGAGATAGGATACGGATGGGATGGGATAGATTGGGATGGGATAGGATAGGATATGGATGGGATAGGATAGGGATGAGATGGGATGGGGTAGGGATAGGATAGGGATGAGATAGGATAGGATAGGAATGGGATGGGATGGGGTAGGGATGGGATGGGATAAGATGGGACGGGACAGGACCGAATGGAATAAGGCCATGATGGTAAACCTATGGTATGCATGATAGAGGTGGCACACTGTGCCCTCTCTGATGGCACATGAGCCGTCGCTCTAGTTCAGCTTCACTGTGCATGCACATGCGTGCGGGGGGGATGTGTGCGCATGCATAGTGAGGCAGGGCACATGTGTGCATTTGCGGGCATGCGTGGGGGCCCGGAGCACATGCATAGGGCCCACGTGCACATTGCATTTTGGGGGTTCGGGAGCACATGGGTACATTCTGGCATGCATGCGCACACTTTGGGCACTCAGGAAAGGTTAGCCATCACTGGAATATGGAATAGAAATCAAATAGAGTAGAGTAGAATATATAGAGTACAGAATAGAATAGAATAGAATAGAATAGAATAGAATAGAATAGAATAGAATAGAATAGAAGTGGAGTGGAAAAGAAGTGAAGTGAAGTGGAATAGAATAGAATAGAATAGAATAGAATAGAATAGAATAGAATAGAATAGAATAGAATAGAATAGAATTGGAGTGGAGTGGAGTGGAATAGACTGGACTGGACTGGACTGGACTAGACTAGAAGTGAAATAGAATAGAATAGAATAGAATAGAACATTTTATAACATAAAATGTTATATTCCAGTCTCTTCCTCAACCCATGAATACGTTAGCAAGGAGCTGAATATTTGTGGTGATGCTTTCATTTCCACCTAATCAGAAATATTTTCCCGACAAACTCCCACCACCACCACCACCGCAGGTTGGTTATTATTTGATTAATCACGAAGCGCCCGGCTTTAATTTCCAGGGGCGTTTTTTTTTTAAAAAAAAATGGTTGGATATTTTAATACCTGATCTCTTCAGGTAGCAATTTGCATTTTCAGGCGGAGATATTTAAAGGGCAACTCTTCGTGGCATTTTCTCTCATGGCTCCTGCACCGTTTTGTGCATTGGCTGGGATGAATCTAAGTGTCACATTTCCTGGGTTGTTGTTTTTTTTCTTTTCTTTTCCAACCCAGCCGATGAAAATCCCCACCGTTTTTTATTCCATCTCAAGAGTCTGGTCACAAACCTAGTTTCATTTCCCCAAAACCGTTCCTTACTGGTTTTCCACGTCAAACGATTCTAGGTTAGAGTCATTAAAATATTGCTCTGCTTAAGAGATTTCGTTTCCCCCAGGGCTTTTAACTGGGGGTGGGAGGGTGGGAGCGATTTCCACGGCGCTGTTTAAATTAATTAGGTCAAAATTTTGCAGGGGAAGAAGAAAAAGTTCTCCTTGCTAACTTCTCCACCCCACCCCCACCCCGTAAAATGCCTTCTCTTATTTCCTCGGCAATTACAGAGCCTTGGTTCATTAGCAGGTTTTCACTACGAAGGGATTTTTTTCACTCTTTCAAAACTAGGATTGTGCAGAGACTAGACAGTCACTTATCGCCTGCTTGAACAGGGGACTGGACTAGAAGATCTCCAAGGTCCCTTCCAGATTCTATTATATTCTATTCTACTCTATTCAACTCTACTCCGCTCCATTCTATTCCATTCTACATTTTTATTCTCTTCTCTTCCAATCCATTCCACATATCCTATCCTATCCTATCCTATCCTATCCTATTCTTCTTCCATTCCATTCTACATTTTCTATTCTGTTCCGTTCCGTTCTATTCTATTCTATTCTATTCCATTCCATTCCATTCCACCTTTTCTATTCTATTCTATTCTATTCTATTCTATTCTATTCTATTCTTCCATTCCATTCTACATTTTCTATTCTATTCCATTCCATTCTATATATTCTATTCTGTTCTATTCTACTTTACTCTACTCAACTCTACTCCATTCTACATTTTCTATTCTATTCTATTCCATTCCATTCCACTCCATTCCATTCTACAAATTCTATTCGGTTCTATTCTACTCTACTCAACTCTACTCCATCCTATTCCATTTTACATTTTCTATTCTATTCTATTCTATTCTATTCTATTCTATTCTATTCTATTCTATTCTATTCTATTCCATTCCATTCCATTCCATTCCATATTTTCTGTCCCATTCCATTCCATATTCTATTCTATTAAGGGTGAATGACAAATAGCCCTCGACGTACTACAACTGAGCCTCAAACTTCTGTGAGATTGACCCCCTTCTACCACCTTTCTTGCCACTGTTATTAAGCGAATCACTGCCATTCAGCTAGTAACCCAGTCATTAAGTGAATCCGCCTTCCCCATGACAGGTCGCAAAAGGGGATCACGTGACCCTGAGACACCGTGATGGTCATAGATACAAATCAGTTGCTGAGGGTCTGAATTTTGATCATGCAACCATGGGGGATGCCGCAAAGGTCGTAAGAATGAACGACAGCCGCAAGTTATTCTTTTTTCCCCATTGTAACATCGGTCACTAAATGAACTGACCCAAGGAGGCTGAGATGTTACAAAAAACCACCCTCCAGGCAGTGTTACCATAACTGCAGATTTGATGAATCCTTTTTTATGGGGGCAAAAGGCCAAGGAGAATGTTCTGATCTAGGCTTCCTGAGACAGGAAAAATGAGTCACAAATAGTTTGGAAAGAGCCCGACAGAGGTCTGTTGTGACCCAGGCCCAAGTAGGTAGTATTAAACTTAGTCCGTGGAAAAATAAACTTTATTCGAACAGCTGGGAATTACTTCATTCCCAGCGTCGTTCAACTCAAAGTAAAACAAATGCCTCCCAAACACAAATTCTTCAGTTATCTCACAAACCTTAGTCCAATTAGGCAAACTGCCAAAGGCCCTTCCTGGCAAATGTCCACAAGCCACAAAAACAACGACATACACAAAGCAGAGGACGCAGCTACGTTGTTTTCCGGCAAATCTCAAACACTATTGCTGGTCTGTTTTAAGCTTTATGGGAGAGGCCAATCATCTCTTGGCCTTACTCTTGAGTTGTCCTCTCTGCTTGAGCTGCTCTTGCCTTCTGGCAGCTCTTCTCATGCATGCATTAGGAACAGGCTCCTCCTGTTCCTCTGCCTCACTACTATCAGCCTCTGGAGGCTCTGGAGTCCGCACCTCACTCCCCGATGGCCCTGGCCCCACCTCAGCCTCATCGCTGTCCGATTCCGGTGCCAGTTCCGTAGGTTACTGACGGACCACAACAAAGTCTGCCGCAGTCCTTCGGGATAAGGCTGATAAGCACCCACCTTTATCTCCCTTGCCACGCTGCCAAAGACCTAATTGGCAATTAGCTTTGCAAAGCCACACGGAGCACAGAGTCAAAAGGGAGCTTCAGAATTCAAACTGAAGCACAAACACAGTTGCTTCTTGCAAAGGCTCACGTGCCTTTGCTCCTCCTTTATGTCTTATGGGGAAAAACATCTCCAAGCCCTACTTCTGAGTTGTCCCTTTTGTTTTAACTGTTCTTGCCTTCTGGCAGCTCTGTGCATGTGCGCACTGGGAACAGGCTCCCCGTTCTTCTGCCACGCTGATGTCTGACTCTGGAGGCTCCAGAGTAAGCACACGACTCCCAGATGGCCCTGGCCCCCCCTCTGCCTCCGACGCAGAGCTCTCATCCGAGCCTTTCTCAGACTCCAGGACTGGCCCATGTTCCTCCCCAGCCTCCTCACTGTCCGACTCTGCTGCCAGCTCTGTAGGCTGCTGTTGTACCACAACAGAGAACTGGAAAAATTGTAGAAGGCACCCAAATATATCTCAGCCCCCAAAAAAGAAACATACAAAAGAACAGAAAGGGCAGAAATCACAATTACAAAGCAAGAGAAAAAGCTTTGCTATATATAGCCTTGCAGATGTTTCAGGTGTTGGGAACGGCATTCACAAAAGGAGGGATTCGGTGCAATTAATTCTGAAAGGTGTAAATTGATAGCAATTTCTGATTAGCTCCAAGTGTCTATAATTTAGTGACGGGAGTAAAATTAATCTGATGTCTCTGGTGAGAATTTTAACGAGGGTCTAAAATTAACAGAATATAACAGAATAGAATAATCGAGTTGGAAGGGACCTTGGAGGTCTTCTAGTCCAACCCCCTGCTTAGGCAGGAAACTCTACACCACTTCAGACCAATGGTTATCCAACCTCTTCTTAAAAACTTCCAGTGTTGGAGCATTCACAACTTCTGGAGGCAAGTTGTTCCACTGATTAATTGTTCTCACTGACAGGAAATTTCTCCTTAGTTCCAGGTTGCTTCTCTCCTTGATTAGTTTCCACCCATTGCTTCTTGTCCTACCTTCAGGTGCTTTGGATAACAGCTTGACTCTCTCTTCTTTGTGGCAGCCCGATTAAACTTCAATTCGATCATTCCCAGCGTCGTTCAACTCAAAGTAAAACAAATGCCTCCCAAACACAAATTCTTCAGTTATCTTACAAACCTTAGTCCAAGTAGGCAAACTGCCAAAGGCCCTTCCTGGCAAACGTTCACAAGTCACAAAAATCAATGCAAGACGTAGACGAAGCAGAAGACGAAGCTACCAACATTGTTTTCCGGCAAAGCCCAAACACCGTTGCTGGTCTGTTTTAGCCTTATGGGAGGGGCCAATCATCTCTTGGCCTTACTCCCGAGTCGTCCTCTTTGCTTTAGCTGCTCTTGCCTTCTGGCAGCTCTTCTCATGCATGCATTAGAAACAGGCTCCTCCTGTTCCTCTGTCTCACTACTATCAGTCTCTGGAGGCTCTGGAGTTCGCACCTCACTTCCCAATGGCCCTGGCCTCACCGACTCCGTTGCCAGCTCTGTAGGCTGCTGATGGACCACAACAGATCCTCTGGGCAAAGATGTTAACCCTCTGGAGCACTGTCCTATCTTGCCACTGTGCCATTGGCAAACCATACGCAGGTGCAGTAAGTTAAAATACTAGAAGGCCACCAGCA
Source organism: Ahaetulla prasina (assembly GCF_028640845.1). Classification (NCBI taxonomy): domain Eukaryota; kingdom Metazoa; phylum Chordata; class Lepidosauria; order Squamata; family Colubridae; genus Ahaetulla; species Ahaetulla prasina. Next base: position 9,512,806 of record NC_080554.1, read on the forward strand.
GTTTTCCATTCAGTTGTTGTTTCCTGAGAAGTCTCAGGTAGTATAATCTCTGCTGGGCCCTTTTGACCAGGGGTGCAATGTGAGCACCCCAGGTCAGGCCCTCTTTTTATGACAACATTCAGAAACTTAAAACTGGCCAGTTGCTCCACTCAGCCTCCACTGATGAGCAAGGGCTGGATGTCTGATCTATTCCTTCCACTATAAGCTCCTTGGTCTTATTGGTGTTAAGGACCAAGTTATTGTCGCCACACCACGAAAGCAACCGGTCCACTGCTAAGTCAAGGGCTAGCTGGATGCAAAACCATACCTCAAAAAATTGGACTCTCCAAAGCTAGAGGAAACATTTTCCCCAACCGTTAGAATCCTTTATGTTTGAGGTGGCTTGAAAGGATTTATGAAGGAATAAAAATAAAGGGATAAAATGTAGATTTTTGAGAAGAGATTCAAGGTGGACTGTGCTAGTTTCAGGCACAAAAATTAACAATCACCACCACATTTTTTAAAACAAAGAGATCCATTTATTGAACTGGAAACGTGGATCTTAACATTTTGTTCCTGAAATCAATTTCCTTGTCTCACACTTTACAACGTATAACTCGGAGCATAAATCCGGAGCATAAATCCATCCCCTCCATACACACACACACACACACACACACACACACACACAAGTTTTAAAGTTAGAACAAAAAAATATATTAGCTGTGTACCGTATAAAAGGAAGCGACAAAAAAAGCTGGAATCCAGCCATCCGGATGTAATAGAAAAAGCCAGAAAGGTGAGAGATTTTTATGGGGAAATAAATTTATTCCCTGCAGGAGCCAACCCTTGGCTTCATGGCTGGAAGTTGAAGGCCAATACTGGATCTATTTATCTATAAGTTCTGATTTTTCAGAGGGTGGTTTCTCGCCAGTAAACTACTCATCTTTCTAAATTCTTCGTAATCTCTGGAGAGAATTCACCTCTTTGATAGAGAAGGTGAAACTTTTAATGTTTCAAGAAGCGGCCATGTTTTCATACTTCTCTCCTCAATAGATCAACACCTCAAAGAGATGGTTGACATGCAAACTGACAGATGTCATTGAAGGTCCTACCAAGTAAGGCCAATGTTGAAATGATGGGACTAAGGATCCACCCTGACATTACCCTGCCAACAAAAGTGCACATAGTCAAGGCTATGGTTTTCCCAGTTGCAATGGACGGCTGTGAGAATTGGACCATAAGGAAGGCTGAGTGCCAAAGAATGGAGGCCTTTGAACGATGGTGCTGGAGAAAACTCCTGCGAGTCCCTTGGACTGCAAGGCCATCCAACCGGTCAGTCCTAGAGGAGATCAACCCTGATTGCTCTTTAGAAGGCCAGATCCTGAAGAGGAAACTCCAATACTTTGGCCACCTAATGAGAAGGAAGGACTCCCTGGAGAAGAGCCTCATGCTGGGAATTATGGAGGGCAAAAGAAGAAGGGGACGGCAGAGAACGAGGTGGCTGGATGGAGTCACTGAAGTAGTTGGCCTTAAATGGATTCCAGGGGATGGTAGAGGACAGGAAGGCCTGGAGGAATGTGGTCCATGGGGTCGCGATGGGTCAGACACGACTTCGCAACTAACAACAATAGTCCAACAGCCGTAAGTAGACTTGATCAAGTCTACTAAATGCAACTCCAGAAACACAGACCAAGAAGAACCAAGGAGAATCATCTCTGTACCTCCAAATTTGCTGCTGGACTCGGTTGTTCTCCTCTCCCCAAAAAACACCCCCACTATCTGCCATTTTCATGAAAAGAAATTCACCCAGAATTAACTTTCTACGTTTCCTTGGCTGTCTGAAAAAATCCCAAGCAAACATCCAGCTATCATTTTAATTATTCTGCTTTAGTATTTTCTGCTGGCACTAATTGCCTGGAGGGGGTCTAAGGAAAAAAATTAAGACATTTTCTTGCTTGGGATGGTTTAATCTAGCTACGTTCCTAAGGGCTGCTTCAACTTGTAATATTTTTTTCCCCCTAATAGGAAAGAAGCGATCAGTCTGGGATGGAGAAGATAGGAGAGGAGTAAAAGAAATATTATGGAACTGAAATTGTGTTGGGGTGAGACTCTGAAAAACATCCAGGTTGATCAAGACAGAAGTCTATTTAGCTTGGCCACCGGTTTTCCATCGGCGTTGGGGCACCCAACCGAGATGCCGATCAATAAATACTTCTTTTAAATCTTACCTTAAAAGACGTTCATCTCTAAAATGGTAATTATACAAGTCTGATGCCATAGCAAACAAGAAATGTATCACAGAAAACCGACACATTCTAAAACAGTCTACAGGAATGGTTTAGATCCGTGATGGCGAACCCACGGCACGTGTGCCACAGGTGGCACGCGGAGCCAGATCTGTGGGCACACGAGCATTGCCCTAGTTCAGCTCCAGCATGCGTGCACGCGCCGGCCAGCTGATTTTCGGGCCTTCCGGGCCAACTGGAAGTCGGGAAACAGGCCATTTCCGGCCTCCGGAGGGCCTCGGAGGGGTGGAGAAGGCTGTTTTAGCCCTCCGTCCGAGCGATGGCTTAATTAGCTGACTATCAGCTCTGGCAGCAAGCTAGTGAGCGTCTGCCAGGTGTCTCTGTTATCTCCCTTGATGCCGATGAGTCAACAAACAGTACTTCAGCTCTTAGTTAAGCAGTTGATTTCCCTGCTACAAAGTGGCATAGCAGCTCTCGCTGCTTTTATATCCTGTTGGGTGTGGCTCCATGACTCAGCACTTCCTAGGCCTGCCCCACCCCTGCTTCTGTTGTTCCCGCCTCTCCTGCCTACGAAACCTAGGGTCCAGCCAGGCCTGATTGCCATCAGCTGGGTCTGGAGGTGTGGCCTGGGGGGGGAAGAGTCAGGGGACGGAGGCCTCGTTATCTCCTCCACCTGGCCTGCCTCTGGCTCCTGGAGCTGAGCCAGGGAAGCCGGTGCTCCCGAGGTAAGTCCTGATGGCCCTTCCCCCTCACTTTCCAAGTCACTTTCTGGCAGGGGCCCCGGCATGCAACATGCAAAGACACAATTTAGAGGCAGTTGCTCTGCCCAAAAAGGAGGAAGCAGAAGGTCTCCTGCAGTTTGCGGGGGGGGGGGGAGAAGGGAGAGGGGAATTCCTACTTACAATCCAGTGAAGCGAGCAGAGAAATGGAAGCCTCCTCAAAATAAACATCTCCCTTCCCCGATTCTACAGTTGCAAATGTGGGTCAGGAGCACCCAAACGTTGTGGCTCCCAACTAACTCCTGCACCTGAGCTCTGAAGGAATGATGAAAGATTCTGCAATTATGGGATGGAGGGAGTGGAGAGCGACTTGCTTTGTGAAAACCAACATCTCCATTTTTATTTTTATTTTTTTCATTTCAGGGTCCTCTCGGGTGGCTGGGGTGATGGAGATCAAAACCCCGCGAGCTACCGTATCTTTTCCGACTATAAGACACAGTTTTTTGTCTGTATGTCTTACAAACCGAATATTGCCGAAGCCACGCCCACCCACCAGCTGTTTTTTGGGCTACGGACGCCCTGTTTTTGGGCCTATTTTTGGCCTTTTTCAGGCCTTTTTTGGCCTGTTTTTGAAGCTTTTTTGGGGCCATTTTTGAGGTTTTCACCCCATTTTTTCAGCCCTTTTTGGGGGCTTTTTTTGAGGATTTTTTGGCCCATTTTCGAAGCTTTTTTTGGCCTGTTTTCGAAACTTTTTTGGGGCCGTTTTTGAGGCTTTTTTCAGCCCATTTTTCACCCCATTTTCAGGCCTTTTTTCAGCCTTTTTTTGAGGCTTTTTGACCCATTTTTGGGGCTTTTTTCAGCCCATTTTTGAGGCTTTTTAGCCCATTTTTCACCCCATTTTCAGGCCTTTTTTCAGCCTGTTTGAAGGGTTTTTTCAGCCCATTTTTGAGGCTTTTTTTCAGCCTGTTTTTAAGGGTTTTTTCAGCCCATTTTTGAGGCTTTTTAGCCCATTTTTCACCCCATTTTCAGGCCTTTTTCAGCCTGATTTTGAGGTTTCACCCCATTTTTCAGCCCATTTTTCAGCCCTTTTGGGGCTTTTTGAGGATTTTTGGCCCATTTTTGAGCTTTTTGGCCTGTTTTGAAACTTTTGGGGCCGTTTTGAGGCTTTTTCAGCCATTTTCACCCCATTTTCAGGCCTTTTTTCAGCCTTTTTTTGAGGCTTTTTGACCCATTTTTGGGGCTTTTTTCAGCCCATTTTTGAGGCTTTTTAGCCCATTTTTCACCCCATTTTCAGGCCTTTTTTCAGCCTGTTTGAAGGGTTTTTTCAGCCCATTTTTGTGGCTTTTTTTCAGCCTGTTTTTAAGGGTTTTTTCAGCCCATTTTTGAGGCTTTTTAGCCCATTTTCACCCCATTTTCAGGCCTTTTTTCAGCCTGATTTTGAGGGTTTTTTCAGCCCATTGTTGGGGCTTTTTTCAGCCTTTAAAAAAAAACCAGTCTGAAAAAAAGCCTCAAAAACAGCCCCAAAAAAGCCCAGAAAACGTCCCCCAAAAAAGCATTGAAACAGGCTGAAAAAAGCCCCCAAAATGAGCCGAAAAAAGTCCTAAATCATTGCAGAAACAGGCCAAAAAAAAAAAGACTAGAAAAAGGCCGAAAAAAGGCAGGCCAAAAACTTTTGCTGTTGTTGTTTTCCTCTTCTAAATTTAGGTGCGTCTTATAGTCCGAAAAACACGGTAGTCATTTTTAGCCGAGACCTTGAAGCACACGGGTATCTGCGTGCCCACCTCCGAGCTTCCCACACGCCAAAAACTCCACCCGCCTACATTAACTCGGCCTTCGCTGACATTCTCGGCAGCCGGTCCATCTTCATGCCACTGACATGTAAAAGTGCCACCCTTTTCGCAGAAGCAAAGCCAAAGCACCGAGTTTGGCCCAGCCAGGGAAAGCTGGAGAAGAAGAAGAAATTATCGGTACCCAAATTTATCATCCTCGGGACCAAGAGAGAGCGTTGCAAATCTGGTTATCCAGAAGACATCCGGGGTAGAAAAAGCCGGAGTAAAAGGGTGGAAATGTAAGGAATGTTAAGGCCTTGGAGGGAAAGAAGTATTCAAAAGCACCGGCTGGGCAAAGGAAAATGGGTCTTTATTGTCGGCCCCCCGGAGCCTTCGCTTAAACCCTCTTCTTGATGAGGCTGGAAGGGGTGGCTTTGCTGTCTGATGGCTGAACCTGGGGAATAAAACAAAAGGGTTTTTTTTTGGCATGAATGGGGCTATCACAGCGACAGCAAAATAACCTCTTTCTCTCCCCTGTTGTGGGGTTTCTGACTGTATGCTAGCAGGTTCCCCCGTGTAGAAAAAATTCCCTGCACCTAGAAAATCTAGCAAGACAGGGGAAAAGACTTAGCTGCCCATCTCGGACTTCAGAAAACTCACTGGAAGTTTTTAAGAAAAGACTGGAGTCACTTATCTGAAATGGTATCCTGCTGCTTGAGCAGAGGGCTGGACTAGAAGACCTCCAAGGTCCCGTCCAGCTCTATTATATTCCTAGTTTATTCGTATTCCTATTCTATTCTCTATTCTTATTCCTTATTCTATTCTACCTTCCCTATTCTATTCTATTCTATTCTCCCTTCCATATTCTATTCTATTCTATTCTATTCCTATTCTTATTCCCTATTCTATTCTATTCTATTCTATTCTTATTCCTTATTCTATTCTACCTTCCATATTCTAATTCTATTCTTATTCCCTATTCTATTCTATTCTATTCTCCCTTCCATGTTCTATTCTATTCTATTTCTATTCTTATTCCCTATTCTATTCTATTCTTATTCCTTATTCTATTCTACCTTCCATATTCTATTCTAATTCTATTCTTATTCCCTATTCTATTCTATTCTATTCTATTTCTATTCTTATTCCCTATTCTATTCTATTCTATTCTTATTCCTTATTCTATTCTACCTTCCATATTCTATTCTAATTCTATTTTTATTCCCTATTCTATTCTATTCTATTCTATTCTATTCTATTCTTATTCCTTATTCTATTCTATTCTCTTAAATGCTTTTAAAAGTAAAAAAAAAAAAAAGTTGGCCATGCCCACCCAATCACATTACCTCCCACCCCCAAGCCACGCCCACAGAACCAGTAATAACAAATTTTACATTTCACCCACTGACCGAAGCCCAGTGATCGGTTGAACGTTAAGGGTTATCTGAAGTCCCTTCTCCAAGACGGGAGTTGCTAATCAGTTCTCCAGATCCCAATTATCGGGTTTTGTTTTGTTTTGTTTTTGCAAGGTGGATGATTCCCTAGTCCACACGACTTACGGAAAAGAAAGCAGGAAAAGAGACCGGAGGATAGGGGTGAATGTTTCTACTTACTTCAAGGTTTCCTCTGGCCTTTTTTAAAACATTGTGCGTTAACGCCACTGCAAAGAGAAAGAGAGACGGTTCGGCTTGAGAAGGAACATTTTCCCATGGCTTCCGGTGGCAGGCTTCGACTTACGACCGGGTGTTTAATGTCCCCCCCCCCAAAAAATATGCCCATTTGGGAGAGCAGATTTGGACTTACAACTGTGGGGTGGCGGCTTAAGAACCACCGTTAAACAAAATGGTTGAAAAAATCGGGCCTGGTCATGTGGTGCCTTGACTTAGGACTGCAATGATTTATGACTGGAATTCCATGCTCAGTTGTGGTTGTAAGCCGAGGACTACCAGTAAGCTAAGACAAACGTGGCTTGGAAGTTAAAAGCCGTGGAATAAGGAGAAATTTCCTGACAGTGAGAACAATTAACCCCTGGGACAGTTTGCCTCTAGAAGTTGTAGGTGCTCCATCACTGGAGGTTTTCAAGAAGAGATTGGGCCATTAGAATAGAATAACAGAGTTGGAAGGGACCTTGGAGGTCTTCTAGTCCAACCCCCTGCTTAGGCAGGAAACCCTACACCACTTCAGACAAATGGTGATCCAACCTCTTCTTAAAAACCTCCAGTGTTGGAGCATTCATGACTTCTGGAGGCAAGTTGTTCCACTGATTCATTGTTCTCACTGTCAGGAAATTTCTCCTTAGTTCTAAGTTGCTTCTCTCCTTGATAAGTTTCTATCCATTGCTTCTTGTCCTGCCCTCAGGTGCTTTGGAGAATAGCTTGACTCCCTCTTCTTTGGGGCAGCCCCTTAGATACTGGAACACTGCTATCAGTCCTTCTTTTCATCAAACTAGACATACCCATTTCCTGCAACCGTTCTTCATATGTTTTAGCCTCCAGTCCCCTAATCATCTTTGTTGCTCTTCACTGCACTTTTTCTAGAGTCTCCACATCTTTTTTTACATTTGTCTGGAATGGCATAGGGTGGGCTAGAAGAAGGTTGGGCTAGAAGACCTCCAAGGTCCCTTCCAACTCTCTTACTTAGCAATTCCGTTAAAATACTCCAAAGAGACCCACAGACATGTCTCAGATTCCCAGACAATGACAATTAATCAGTGGAATGGCTTGACTCCAGAAGTTGCGATTGCTCCATTACTGGAGGTTTCCATGAAGAGATTGGGCAGCCATTTGCCTGGAATGGCATAGGGTCTCCTGCTTGAGCAGAGGGTTGGACTAGAAGGCCTTCAAGGTTCCTCCAAGGTACCAAGGTCCCTCCAAGGTACCTAGGGGTTTTTAATTCGTTTTAAATGGGGTTTATTTTTATATTATGTATTTTATATTTCAATTTAGGCCATATGGAATACGTTTTTTAAAATAGTTTTTATTGTAATATATTGTATTATTTTACTTGGCTGTTCACCGCCCTGAGTCCTTCGGGAGAAGGGCGGTATAAAAATTAAAATATTAACTTATTTTAGTTAACTTATTACAATCCTGCAACAACTCGGCTATGGCTGCCAACGCCTTCAAATTTTTGAACCCTTGGGGTAAACATGTCCATGTGTATTGCATTTTGGTTCCTGTAGTTGGGTTCTCCCATTCAAAAGCGAACAGTGGCTGACTAATGGGGTGTACTGCGATCATGAAGAACGCATCCTTCAAATCTATAACGGATTTGGTGGGATAAGTAAGGGCCGTAATAGCTCAGGCTGTTAGAAGCCTGTTATTAGAACACAGCAGCCTGCAATTACTGCAGGTTCAAGCCCGGCCCGAGGTTGACTCAGCCTTCCATCCTTTATAAGGTAGGTAAAATGAGGACCCAGATTGTTGGGGGGGCAATAAGTTGACTTTGTAAAATATACAAATAGAATGAGACTATTGCCTTATACACTGTAAGCTGCCCTGAGTCTTCGGAGAAGGGCGGGATATAAATGTAAATAAATAAATAAAATAAAATAAAATAAATAAATAAAAAATAAATAAAAATAAGGCTGAGAAGTGTGTAAGGGTTAGGGACAGAAGGATGGATGGTCACTGTCATGTCATTGATTATCCTGAGGTCTTGGACTGGCCTATAAGACCCATCGGGTTTCTTTATGGGCGGGCTACAAACAACCGGACCATTCTGAACAGGGTTTTATAGGCCACCTTATTATTATTATTATTATTATTATTATTATTATTATTATTGTTGTTGTTGTTGTTGTTGTTGTTGTTGTTGTTGTTATTCCAACTCATCAATTCTGTTAAAAGTATTCCAGACAGGTCTCACGATTCCCTACTGGACATTATCTCAAAGAGATGTTCACACTAAACAACTCTTACGGCTAGTCAACTTCCTACTTGTTCCCCAACTGAGATCTAGCTTGGAGCTGGTGTAGCGGGGAGGAAAGTAGGGTTCAAAAAAAGGAAAGTGAATGGCATTGGGTCAGACCAAGGGTTGGTCTGTTTCAGCCTTCTGAGGTCACCGTGAACCTCAAAAGGAGGACAAAAGAGCAGAGAAGATGGAAGACTTCCCCACTCACACTGATCTATGATGACCCTCTCCATGTTTTCTTTGAGTTGGTTGGTGGAATACAAGCGCTTGGCCATGCTGTAGAGCTTCTTCTCCTGTTCGGTCACTTTCCGACGGAGTTTGTAGACCTCGGACTTCAGACTTTCATCCTGCAGAGCAAGGAGGACAGTTAGCTTTCCTTCGCATGACGGGTGTGGGCTTCCCAAAGGATGGGTAGAGGCAACTATGGCCGAAGATGACAATGCTTTTTCTCAAGAAGGTTTATCTGTTTCACGCCACAAACCTCTAGGTGGCCTCAAGGATGCAAATGACCAGCTGTCTGCAGGGGGTATCAATCCTTCCATTCCCCACCATCCCAGTCAGAGCTGAAGAAGCTTCTCGGAGGAGAAGCGAAGCGTCTTCAAAGAAAAAACAAGGACGTCCGGCTGCCTCTTGAAAAAAAGCACCTTTGGAACAATCATGACCTGGATGACGGAGAACCTCCGTAGACACATGGTCGGTTGGGTTGAACCAAAGAGCTTCTGCCCAGCATGTTGCCAAAGATGTAACAGGGGTGTCAAAGGGGCTACCCTGGAAACAGCAAAGGACCAGCTCGTGGGGCCTCTTGCCAGCATAAAATGGAGCTCAGGGGGACTGGGTCGAGCTTTGTTTTCGCTGGCAGAGGGTTGCAGAAGGCCGTTGCAGCTGAGAATGGAACTGGGGAGCCCCGTTTTCGCTGGCAGGATGCTCGGGCCACCACAGGCGCCCCCGGCACGAAGTGATGTGGAGCTGGCCATGCCCACTGTGGCCATGGCCACCCGGGCCGCCTGAGGTCAAACACAATCAGGGGTGGGCTTCAAAAAGTTTAGCAAGGGGTTCTCTGCCCGGCGGCTGAGTGGGTGTGGCTTAGTCAGCCTCCTGCACCAAGGCAGGGGGAAGGGGGGCATTTTTGCCCTCCCTGGGCTCTGGAGGCTTTCCTTGAGCCTCCAGGGGGGCGAAAACAGCTTCTGCAGGCTCCGTTTCCGGCCTTCCCAAACTTCCGGTAGGCCCATTTTTCGCACTCCTCGAGCCTCCCTGCACTTGCCTGCATCCAAAATGGGCCGCGTGAAGACTGCTGGAAGGGGCGGGGTGGGCAGGGCCAGCCAAGAGTGAGGATTTGGGGGTTCTCCGAATTGCACAGAATCTTAGCTAGAGGTTCTCCCGAACCCCTGCGAACGCCCCAGCAGCCCTCCCCTGGACACAACCCTGATGCGGCCCTCAATGAAATCGAGTTTGACACCCCTGCTTATGGAAATGGTCCCTCCCTCCCTTGCAAACCCTTCACAACTGGCCAGCGTTCCATCGGGTGGCAGCAAACCGTAGTCAAGAAAGGCTTCCTTCTATTGGCCGAGAATTATCCAGGGTTATCTTCAAAGGGAAGACTTCCAGCAGAGTGAGGAGGGGAGACAGAGGCTCTCTTGGCAGGTCTCTATCGTGGTACCCTCTCTCTAGCTCAGTGGTTCTCAACCTTTATAGTGCTGCGACCCCTTTAATACGATTCCCCACGATGTGGCGACCCCCAACCGTAAAATTATTTGAATTTATCGCGCCTGAAGCCGTATTGGCTAGCGATCTGAACTGCTTGCGATTGCCTTGAGGACGGAGGCATTAAAGCGGAGACTCCTCCCCTATTAAGGTTATGGCGCCTGAAGCCAGATTAGGCTAGCGATTGGGAGTGATTGCAGCTGGCTTGAGAGGGAGACATCAGAGCAAAGATTTCTCTCTTTTTTAATTGATCAGGCCTGAAGCCGAATTCGGCTAGCGATTTGAAGAGCCTGCAGCTGGCTTGTGGAGTCAACCGTTGGAGCGCGATTCTTTGACTCGCAAGTATACTTCCCATATTTCCGATGGTCTTAGGCGACCCCTGGCAAATCGTCATTTGACCCCCAACGGGGTCCCGACCCACAGGTTGAGAACCACTGCTCTAGCTTTTTGAATGCTTGAAATGTCTCCCTCCCTCCCTTCCTTCCTCCTTGCCCGCCGGGATCCTAACCTGAAGTGAGTAAGCAGCAGCGTGGACCACTTTCATTGGCAAGGAGACCCTCCAGAGGAGGTTCAGGAGGCGGCCAGCTTCTTCCAGGTTCTGCTGGACCGCCTTGAAGGTGGCAGACAAACTGTTCAGAGGAACCTGGAGAAGGGGGGGGGAGGGAAAGGGAGGGAAAAGATGAGAAATATATATATATATATTATCCTGTGGGATGGGTGGGTGGGTGGGTGGGAAGGAAAAGTCAGTATGAATTAACGGCCCAAATCCAATTTGCTACAGTTCGGGGAGGGCTGATGAGCGTGAATATTGCGAGTCAGGCAAAACTAATTTATTCCATTTAAAAAGGTAGCGAAATTATGTATTATTATTCAAGACCGGGTAAAGGGGGGTGGGGGGCTGTCGGAGGAGCAGGAATGCAGCCTAATCAATAACGGTAATTAATAATGGGTTACATTTACTGAGCTCGGTGGGAAAACACACTCCCTTCCTCTCCTGTTTTGCATTCCACGTCTGGTCATTTGAAAGTCAAATGACTCCGGACGTCACTTTGGGCAATATAGATGTTCCTCCCTTAGCAGACCCCCTTAAATGGTTCCATTTAACGGTGAGCGAGCTATCCGGAGCAGAGGCAAAATGTGTTCTTTGGCAGATAGATGAGAGAGAGACAGAGAGAGAGAGAGAAACAGAGAGAAAGAGAGAGACAGAGAGAGAGACAGAGAAAGAAAGAGAGACAGACAGACAGAGAGAAAGAGAGAAAGAAAAAGAGAGACAGAGACAGACAGACAGATAGAGAGAAAGAGAGAGAGAGAAAAGAGAGAGAGAGAGAGAGAGAGAGAGGCAGGGAGAGAAAATGGAAAGAATTTCTAAAGTGAGAAATGGGCAATAGAGAACGTGAAATGGGGAGAAACTAACCATGGTCAACCCAAAGGTGCTTTTTTTTTCAAGAGGCAACTGGACTTTCTGGTTTTTCTTTGAAGAAGTTGTGCTTCTCATCTAAGAAGCTTCTTCAGAGAAGGAGGAGGAGGAAGGAGTGGGAGGAGGAGGAGGAGGAGAAGAGAATAGGGGGATGAGGAGAAGAAGAAGGAGCAGGAGGAAGAAGAGGAGGATGGGGAGGAGGAGAAGAGAGGAGGAGGAGGAGGAGGAGGAGGAGAAGGAGAATATGCTACTTCTTGGATGAGAAGCGAACGGTCTTCGAAGAAAAAACAGAGAGTCCAGTTGCCTCTTGTAAAAAAAAAAATAATAAAGCACCTTTTAGGACAACCATGACCTGGATGACTGAGAAATTCCAGAACCAAGGTCAGATTTTGGGGTGGGGAGCTTTCTCCGATGGTAACTAGAAACTTTCTGGTTTTGAATGCGAGTCCCTTTGAAAGAGGATTGAAAACAGAAAATGGCCTGGAAAATGGCTTGAAAACAGCCAGAAAACAGTGTAGAAAATGACCTGAAAATGCCCAGAAAAACAGTCTGGAAAATGGCCAGAAAACAGCCTGAAAAAAAGCATAGAAAATGACTTGAAAACACCCAGAAAAACGGCCTGGAAACAGTGAAGAAAATGACCTGAAAATGTCCAGAAAAATGCCCAGAAAACAGCCTGAAAAAAGCATAGAAAATGACCTGAAAACACCCAGAAAAACGGCTGGAAAAAGGCCCCCCAAAACGGCCTGCTTTTGCATTTTAAGGCCATTTTCCGGCACTCGTAAAGACCAGCTGACATGCGCGCCGAAAACCAGAATAGCAGCTGGCGACGGCGCGCATGCCCATAGAGAGGGCTCTGCATACCACCTCTGCCACGCCTGCCGTAGGTTCACCATCACGGAACTAGACGAAGGGCAGCTTATTTTACCCTTCCTCTCAATTATGGGGGAAAAAAATATCACATGGACCCCTGGTGCCTTAACACTCCATCCTCGACTCTTCTAGAAGTCTGTGGTTCCATAATAATCCCACCCACTTACTGTCAGTGCAGAATCCAGACCTTCCGCGTCTTTTAGATGAAGCTCCAGTTTAGCCAGTCGCTTCCGCCCTTCCGTGATCTGCTTCCGGAGACAGTTGTAATCTTCAATCAAGCCAAGGATATGTTGACCGTTCTTGTCTGCCCAGACGCAGTGACTAGGGACGGAGCAGAGCTCCTTGCTGGTCAACAGGTTGCAATGGGAAGGGCTGTCCAAGGTGCTGAAACTCAACTCTGCCAGCGGAGGTACAGAAGATGATGTTGGGTTAGTTACTGACCGTCTGATTGACACGTACAGGTGACACTCCCAAAGTCCTCCTCTATGGAGAAGTGAAGACTCATTCCTAGTAAACCCACGACCCATAAATTTTCTCTACTCCTTCTCTACAGTGGAAAACAATAGAACTCCTCTGCTTCTAAAGAACTGGATGAAATTAACGGAATAACGAACAGTTGGAAAAGACGTTGGAGGTCTTCTAGATTGCCCCCTTTTTCTTATCTATTCCCTTGAATTCAAAATAACAGAATAACAGAGTTGGAAGGGACCTTGGAGGTCTTCTAGTCCAGATCCCTGCACAAGCAGGAGACCCTATACCATTTCAAACAAATGGTTGTCGAATCTCTTCTGAAAAACCTCCAGTACTGGAGCATCCACAACTTCTGAAGCCAAGTTGTTCCACTGATTATTTGTTCTCACTATCAGGAAGTTTCTCAGTTCTAAGTTGCTTCTCTCCTTGCTTAGTTTCCATCCGTTGCTTCTTGTCCTGCCTTCTGGTGCTTTGGAGAATAGCTTGACTCCCTCTTCTTTGTGGCAGCCCCTCAAATATTGGAAGATGCTATCCTGTCACCCCTGGTCCTTCTGTTTCTTAAACTAGACCCATCCAATTCCTGGCACCGTTCTTCATAAACTATCAAACGATGAAGCTGCCTCTTTAGAATAGAATAGAATAGAATAGAATAGAATAGAATAGAATAGAATAGAATAGAATAGGAATAGAGTAGAGTAGAGTAGAGTAGAGTAGAGTAGAATAGAATAGAATAGAATAGAATAGAATAGAATAGAATAGAATAGAATAGAATAACAGAGTTGGAAGGGACCTTGGAGATCTTCTAGTCCAACCCCCTGCTTAGGCAGGAAACCGTACACCACTTCAGACAAATGGTTATCCAACATCTTCTTAAAAACTTCCGGTGTTGGAGCATTCACAACTTCTGGAGGCAAGTCGTTCCACTGATTAATTGTTCTGTCAGGAAATTTCTCCTTAGTTCTAGGTTGTTTCTCTCCTTGATTAGTTTCCACCCATTGCTTCTTGTCCTGCCCTCAGGTGCTTTGGAGAGTAGAGTAGAGTGTAGAGTAGAGTAGAGTAGAATAGAAGAACAGAGTTGGAAGGGACCTTGGAGGTCTTCTAGTCCAACCCCCTGCTTAGGCAGGAAACCCTACACCACTTCAGACAAATGGTTACTCAACATCTTCTTAAAAACGTCCAGTGTTGGAGCATTTATAACTTCTGGAGGCAAGTTGTTCCACTGATTAATTGTTCTCCCTGTCAGGAAATTTCTCCTTAGTTCTAGGTTGCTTCTCTTCTTGATTAATTTCCATCCCTGCTTCTTGTTCTGCCTTCAGGTGAACAAGAAGTTCAACCTGGCCAGCTGCATTACAGAGACCAAAGGCGCATCAACCTTTCTCCTTATTTCCTAATCCCCTTGGGAGTTAAATAGCTCTGAGACACACACGCCTATTTTTGCATTGTTTTAAGATGTCTTGATTCATCTAGATATATATATATATATTTTCCCAGCTCGGCTCAACAAGGTCAAAAGTACCTGATGAAGCCCACTGTCAAAGTGGGAATATTTATTCGGTAAGCTAAGGGTCATCCATTATGTTCTGTGGCAGTAGATGTTCCCTTTCCCATTCAAATTTGTATGGCATACGGATGCTTCTGTCTTCCCCTAAGGTTTAAGTGGCTAGAAACTTTGATTTAACAGCTGTGGAGGAGGGTGGGATGGAGGGGGAGTAGGAAGAATGCTCCCCCTGGGCACCACATAAATTCTACTGATTCATTCACAGACCATCCAAAGTACATATTGATCATTTCCAAGCGATGTGCAACCAAATCTTAAAACAAGCTATTCAGTCAAGAGAAAGTTTACAGAGACCGGGTTTAACCATTTGGTCTTTCAAGGCTACAAGCTAGGCTTCTCTGCCACCACTTTGGTCCTGCAGGATTTTGAGAATGGCTCCTTAGATTGGATTCTTTGGGAAGAGACTGTTGTGGCCCGCCAGGGGCCAGCGGATCTGGCAGCAGATTGGAACAGTGAGGAGATTGGGGAGGAACATGAGCCAGTCCTGGAGTCTGGGGAAGGTTCTGACGAGGGCTCTGCATCGGAGGCAGAGAGGGGGCCAGGGCCATCTGATAGCTGTCTGCTGCCTTCGGAGTCAGACATCAGTGAGGCAGATGAACAGCTGGATCCGGTTCCCAATATGTGCATGCGCAGAGCTGCCAGGAGAAGGGAACAGGTAAGGAACAAGGGTCGACTCAGGAGTAAAGCCACAGGTGGACGGTGAATGGTCCCTCCCAGAGGGAATAAAGAGGAGCGAAGGGGAAAGGAGTTTGCAGGAGACAATTAATTCATTCCTGTATTCTTGGTGTCTGAAAGATATTGGTCTGGCCACTCTCCAAGTCTGATAAAGGTCAGTAATTGTGAACTATCTTGAAAGACTGTGGGAGAAGAAAGACTTTGCTGGAAAGGAATTCACTGTAAATTAAATAAAAGGGATTTATCGGGAAGGACTCAACTTCGTGCTGCTGGGGAAGCCTAGGTCAGAACAGAGATAGAGGTAGACATGGAGGTTTCTGAGATATCTCCTTCCAAAGAATCCAATCTAAGGAGTCACTCTCAAAATTCTGAAGGACCAAGGGAAGAATAAAGAGTACGTGAACTCAATCCCTCTCAAGTTTGTTTCCACAAAACATCTAACCACCTTGCATGGACTTGTTGAGTTCTCCACTCCGCTTTTGGGAGAGATGAAGAAAACTGTCTGGTGCTGGAAGGCAGCTCCATCACCAATTTCCTCGAGCTAAATATAGTTTGGAGAAGATAAGAAGATGAGGACAAGTTACAAGAGGATGGGACGACTTCCCACCTACAGATCAAAGGCTTCATGAAGCTCCTACGTGACGTGAAATAACCCCAACGAGCCTTTGGAGGAAATACACAAATCCAATCAGCCCCAACTCAAATAGTAAAAGACTCCATGAGCCTCAGCTTTCCCAAACCTCACAGGATCTTTAGCATGGATATATGGGTGGTATCTCCTGCCCAACCCATCACCTTCATTGATGCCAAAACAAAAGACTGATTCATAATTGGACAGTGTGATCACTATGGGTGGGAAGAATAGAATAGAATTTTTTATTGGCCAAGTGTGATTGGACAGACAATCACATGGTGCATATGTTCTCAATGTACACAGAAGAAAAGATAGTGAAAAGAAGTGGAAACTAATGTTTAATTACCATGTTTCCCCAAAAATAAGACTGGGTCTTATATTAATTTTTGCTCCAAAAGACGCATTAGGGCTTATTTTCTGGTTAGGTCTTATTTTGGGGGAAATATGTTACTAAATGCACCCATCTGGTTGGCAATCTTAACTGGGGATTATTTTGGGGGTAGAGCTTATATTACAAGCATCCTGAAAAATCATGCTAGGACTTATTTTCCGGTCGGGTCTTATTTTCGGGAAAACAAGGTATGTAGCATTGCACGGGAAAACTTCAGAGCTGGTTTTAATTCTTCAGTGCCAAAATGGTGTACTCAATAAAGTTTTGCTCTGGGGATTTTAAAGTTCCGGAGAGTGCCTGCTTTTCTTGGGTTCACAAGTCGGATAGTTGATACTTCATGAGCCTCGACCACCCCAAACTTCACAGGATCTGTAAGATGGATTTATACCTCCTGCCCAGCCCCTAGTACTGGTGGCTTTGATGTGAGATGATGGCCAAAACAACCAAGTCCGGAGAGCATCAAGTACCCCTCATTTCAGCCCTGAGCTACAGATATTCTCCTTTACGGATGCTTCTTCTCCTTACCTTTGATCCCAGTCGGAAGTTGTTGAGACTCGTGACCAAACAGGTAGCTGATCTGCACAGCTGGTCCCAAGCAGCCCTTCTCCCCCTTTCCTAGACGCAGCTGCTCTTCTACTTTTTCGTGCAACATCTGGTTGGACTTGATGCTCTGCTCCAGCTGCTTTCTCAAGAACTGGATTTCAGTCAAGAGTTCGCCCAAATCAAGAGGTTGATTTTGATCCTTCTGACATTCTTCTGCTCCATTCTGGCGCCGATCTAAAAGGTATTCATTGTTTTAGGAGAGGAGGCGGGCAGTTTAAGAGGGGGGGGAAACCACATTACTGTTATGAATAATTAAAATAGCAGCTCTTAAAATGCTGAACAATCCAGAATCTGAGCCAGCTCCAAAGAGTAGGTAGATAAGGATTTTACAAGCCAAAAAAAAAAATTGTAATAATAATAAGGCATGCCCACCAATGCACACAGACATGTATGCACGTATAACCTTCTCTAGTAATTGCTTTCACTCTCCAAAGATTTAATAAGAGCCAAAAATTATTTTTCACTTTGACTATAAAAGCTAATGTTGCATACCCAAAGCAAAAAAAAAAAAATTAAAAAAAAAATTACATATATTAAAGGACTGGAGTGAAGACGATTTATAAATTTTGAAGGACGTTTGGGAGCCTGGTGAGAAGAGAAAGAGAAGCTGGCGCGAGATTAAATAACCATAAGAAAGTGTCCCCATTACGAGACGCCGATGTGGAAGGTGGGAACCGAGCAGAGGTGAGACCGCTTCTGTTGTGAGCCAGGCCCAAGTAGGTAGTAGGAAACTCAGTCCGTGAAAAAACAAACAAACTTTATTTGAAATAGCTGAGAATTACTTCATTCCCAGAGTAGTTCAACTAAATTAAAGCAAATTCTTCCCAACACAAATTCCTCAGTCCTATCGCAAACCAATTAGGCAAACTGCCAAAGGCCTTTCTTGGCAAACTTTCACAAGTCACCGATACAAAAATAAATGCAAGTAGACGAAGCTACCAATGTTGTTTTCCGACAAAGAGCCCAAACGCCATTGCTGGTCTGTTTTAACCTTATGGGAGGAGCCAATCATCTCTTGGCGTTACTCCCAAGTCGTCCTCTTTGCTTTAGCTGCTCTTGCCTTCCGGCAGCTCTTCTCATGCATGCATTAGGAACAGGCTCCTCCTGTTCCTCTGCCTCACTACTATCAGGCTCTGGAGGCTCTGGAGTCCGCACCTCTCTCCCCAATGGCCCTGGCCTCACCTCAGCCTCCCTGGTGTCTAACTCCGTTACCAGCTCCACAGGCTTGCTGGCAGACCAAAACAGGTTCATCCAGCACCAGAAATGCGTGTGTGTGCGCATGCTTGCGACATCAAACAACACGGCAATTCCCTCACACGTGCCATCCACACATCCGTACGATGTCAAAAACACAGCAATATAGGATGGGATTCCACCCAGGCGGTACTACCGGTTCGCCCGAATGAGTCCGAACCGGTTGAATACCAGCTCTGAAACCGAGAGTAAAAATCAAAGCAGCTTCTCGTCTTGAAAAACTGGATATCTGATCGCCCAAATCAAGGAACTCAAAATTCTTAGAACCTGGCAAAGCGCAAACTTTACGTCGGGGGCCACCAATACAGCCTCCCATACCCTCCTGCAAGTTTTCAAAAGCCAGCAACATCTCACTGGAGACTGCAAAACATGGAGTGACACACCCCGCGTTAAAAGTTGCGGGTCTCAAGAGGTAGCCCTCAACTTACAGCAGTTCAGTTAGTGGCCATTCAAGGTTGCAAAAGCACTGGAAAAAGCGTCTTATGACCGGTTTTCACCCAACCATTGCAGCTCCCCCCCCCCATGGTCATGAGAGCAAAATTCAAAATGCTGGGCAACTGGCTCGTATTTACGACAGGTCGCACTGTCCCGGGCTCACATGATCTCCTTTTCTGACGTTCAGACAAGCCAAGTCAATGGGGAAGCCAGATTCACTTAACAACTCAGTGTTACGGAGTTAACAGCAGTGATTCACTTAACAACATGAGTGTTAAACAAGTTGTAAAATGGGGCAAATGTTTTAACAAGTCATAAAATGGGGCAAGCTCATTTAACCAATGTTTTACTTTGCAACAGAAATTTGGGGCTCAATTGCAGTTGTAAGCCAAGGACCACCTGTAATACTTTCGCATGAACGTGAGCATTTTTTTCTCCTGCAAAAACTCTCGAGAGTTCTCCAGTGTGAGTTATAGAGCAGGCCTGATTTTGGACATGGGAAAATCCAGAACTCGTTCCCTGGTCGTCCGTGAAATTCACCAAAGGCAAAGGACAAAGGTATCTCTACTTCTGCCTAACTATCTGACCTTCCATAATGATATGACTCTTGTCCTTAGGATTGTTGTGGCCTACCAGCGGCCAGCTGAGCTGGCGGCAGACTCGGACAGTGAGGAGGTTGGGGAGGAACATGGGACAGTCCTGGAGTCTAGGGAAGGCTCTGATGAGGGCTCTGCGTCGGAGGCAGAGAGGGGGCCAGGGCCGTCTGACAGTTGTCGGCTACCTTCGCAGTCGGGGATAAGTGAGGCTGAAGAACAGCTGGAGCCTGTTCCCAACGTGCGCATGTGCAGAGCTGCTAGGAGAAGAGAACAGTTAAGAAACAAGGGCCGACTCAGGAGTAAAGGCACAGGTGGATGTTGAACGGCCCCTCCCATAGGGAATAAAGAGGAGCGAAAGGGGAGTGGAGTCTGCAGGAGACAATTAGTTCATTTCATTAGTGTGAAGATCTGTTTGTGACTCTCAGAGATTCCTTACCAAGTCTTTTCTTGTACAGCGTTGCATTTGGAAGATATCGGCCTGGCAGCTCTCCAAGCCTGATAAGGTCTGTGGTTGTAAATTCAGCCTGGGAAGACTGTTTGCTGGGACTTTGCTGGACGTGAATGAGAGGAATTCACGTTAGCTTAATAAAAAGGGGTTTTGTCGGGACCAGGAGTCTGCTTCGTGCTTTTGTGAAGCCTAGGTCAGAACAGGGATTTTGCCCATGGACACATTGATGGATTGCCCAATCTTGAAGGTGAACCAATGGATGGAGAGAGAAGGTCCATAAATGCCTGCATACCCAAAACTGTCTCCTTTCCTCTGGGCTTCAATACTCAAATTGCCTTTTCAATTACCCTTCTGTAGAAGAACCCAACATTCTTCTTATTTGTATCTGGTACCTTTACCTTTCTCGTTCTGGAGAGCTTCGTCCAACTTTTCATACACCTTGAGCTCCACTCGCAACGAGCACAACAATTTGTCGCTCTCCGACAGCTGGTGCTGCTTGGTGGCCAGCTCCATCTGCAACCTGGAAGGTCCCAAGCAAACTGGTCAGCGTGGGCTTACAATTCCACATCACGAAGGGTGACCTGATTGTGGTAAC
This sequence comes from Ahaetulla prasina, assembly GCF_028640845.1. NCBI lineage: Eukaryota > Metazoa > Chordata > Lepidosauria > Squamata > Colubridae > Ahaetulla > Ahaetulla prasina. The sequence goes on from NC_080554.1 coordinate 9,533,085, forward strand.
GCCCTCCTTGTTGTCCTGAGAAGTTTCCTTCAAACCTTTCCTCCTAGAACCTGGTTTTCCATAGTAGAAGTGGACATTGGGGTGATTCATCTAACTTGGTCTTCCAAGTCTATACAAGTCCACAACACCATCTGCGTCCTAACTCTAGTTGTCATGTCTTTGTCTAACATTCAACCCTGTGGGAGAAGAATCTGTCCATGTCCCAATGGGACTCTCAGTCCACCCAATGAGGAACAATGTTTTTGTTTAGCAACATCTGGAAAACAGCTCAAAGATGTTTTCCAACATCTGGAAAACTGTTCCAAAAGGCAACTGGATGTTCTTGGTTGTTGTTTTTCCCCTTGAAAATGTTTTGCTTCTCATCCAAGAAGCTTCTTCAGTTCTTCTTGGATTCTCATCCGAGAAGCTCATTCAGTTCTTCTCGGATTCTCCTCCAAGAAGCTTCTTCTTGGATCCTCATCCAAGAAGCTTCTTCAGTTCTTCTTGGATTCTCATCCAAGAAGCTTCTTCTTGGATCCTAATCCAAGTAGCTTCTTCAGTTCTTCTTGGATGAGAAGTGAAAGACTTCCCAAGGGAAAAAACAAAGAAAGTCCAGTTGCCTTTCGGAATAGCACCTTTGACACAACCATGACCTGCATGATGGAGAATCTCCACCAACATCTGGGAAACAATTGATTCATCAGTCCCATTCTGTACCATAAGGTTTTCCCCATCCTCAGATTTAAGAATTACCTGTTCAGTTCATTCCTGACGTTGTAAATTTCGTGGGTCAGACCCTCGTTTGCGACTTCTCCTTTCCCCACTTGCTCCTGCAGCTTCTCGTTCTCCTTCTTGAGAAGCTCGTGGTCCTTCTGAAGACCCTCAACGGCCAGGTGCTTCTGAGTCAAGGACTCTCGCAACGCTTCGTTTTCTTTCTGCTTCTCTACAAGGTGAGTCTCAAGGCCTTCTGAATAGAAAGAATAGAAACAGAAATTCTAGAAATAGAAAAATCTGAAATAGAAATAGACTTCTTTATTGGCCAAGTGTAATAATAATAACAACAACAACAAGAACAACAACAGAGCCTTGGAGGTCTTCTAGTCCAACCCCCTGCCCAGGCAGGAAACCATTTCAGACAAATGGCTATCCAACATTTTCTTTAAAAATTCCAGTGTTGGAGCATTCACAACTTCTGCAGGCAAGTTGTTCCACTGATTGATTGTTCTAACTGTCAGGAAATTTCTCCTTAGTTCTCAGTTGCTTCTCTCCTTGATTAGTTTCCACCCATTGCTTCTTGTCCAGCCTTCAGGTGCTTTGGAGAATAGTTTGACTCCCTCTTCTTTGAGGCAACACCTGAGATATTGGAACACCGCTATCATGTCTCCCCTAGTCCTTCTTTTCATTAAACTAGACATACGAGTTCCTGCAACCGTCCTTCGTATGTTTTAGCCTCCAGTCCCCTCATCCTCTTGGTTGCTCTTCTCTGCACTCTTTCTAGAGTCTCAACATCTTTTTTACATCATAGCGACCAAAACTGAATGCAATATTCCAAGTGTGGCTTTACCAAGATAGAAAACACGGTGCGTAAGCTCTCCAGTGCTTTCCTAAATGCAAGCAAGATGGCACTACCCTTACAAGGTATAGGCAGTCCTCGACTTACAACAGTTCATTTAGTGACCGGATCCCTTTATGCGACCGTCTGGCAAGCAAAGTCAACGGGGACGCCAGATTCACTTAACAACCGCGTTGCTAACTTAACGACTGCCGTGGTTCACTTAAGAACTGTGGCGGGAAAGACCATAAAATGGAAGCGAAATTCACTTAACAACTGTCTCGCTCAGCGAGGGGAATTTTAGGCTGAATTGCGGACGTAAGTCTGAGGACTAACCTATAGCGCTCTGGGAATCGGGTTGTTTGTTTTTAAATGCGAGACGTAGAGCTCTACCCTCCCTGCAGCAAACAAACAAGAAACCGATCTGTCATTTAAGACTTTTGCGTTTCCAATTTTCTTTGGTGGTGCGGCTAAAAAAAAAAAGACAACTTGCATGAAAGGATAAAAATGTAACTCTTGAAATAGCTCAGAGGGTGATGAGCAGGGGAGGAAAAAAAAAAAGAGGTTTATTTCTCCCGTATAACACAGATTCAGCCTCAGGTTTGCAAGAGCCAATCGTGAAACGGTTCCAATTGATGGGTGCAAAATGTTGCAAAACATGAAAAGTCAATAACGCATGCATTTTCTTCTACGGCGCGCATCGTTTTGCCAATCCTGTCCTTCCTCCGATTCCAAAAAGACACTTAATGAAGCATCTTGTCCTAAAAGTGCTTTTTCCAAAAACAACTGGGCTTTTGTTTTTCCTTGATGATGTTTCGGTTCTCATCCAAGAACTGAAGAAGCATCTTGGATGAGAAGCGAAACCTCTTCAAGGAAGAACAAAGTCCAGTTGCCTTCTGGAGAACTGAAGAAGCTTCTTGGATGAGAAGTGAAACATCTTCAAGGAAAAACAAAGTCTAGTTGTCTTCTGAAGAACTGAAGAAGCTTCTTGGATGAGAAGCGAAACCTCTTCAAGGAAAAACAAAGTCTAGTTGTCTTCTGGAGAACTGAAGAAGCTTCTTGGATGAGAAGCGAAACCTCTTCAAGGAAGAACAAAGTCCAGTTGCCTTCTGGAGAACTGAAGAAGCTTCTTGGATGAGAAGCGAAACATCTTCAAAGAAAAACCAATTGCCTTCTGGAGAACTGAAGAAGCTTCTTGGATGAGAAGCGAAACCTCTTCAAGGAAAAAGAAAGTCCAGTGGCCTTCTGGAGAACTGAAGAAGCTTCTTGGATGAGAAGCGAAACCTCTTCAAGGAAAAACCAAGTCCAGTGGCCTTTTGAAAAAGGACCTTTGGGACAATCATGACCTGGATGACTGAGAAGCTCCTCCGATAAAAACATCTTCTTTAGAAGACAAGGTGAAAAATGGAAGGTAAGCAACTTTTACCGCTTTCCAACTTTAAAGGTTCAAACCTCTCCGTTTTCCCTCCCCATGTCCACACGTCTTATCTCACCTCTGGATCCTTTCGCCAGCATGTCGTTCAACATCTGGTTCTGCTTCCTCAGGAAATGAATTTCAGACGTCAGGGAATTCAGTTGCTCCGACGCACGGATGCCAGGATTGGCAAAGTCTGTAAATATATACATAAAATGGATTTCAGAGTTATCTTTGGGTCCAGCAAAGATTCGACTTTTCCCTCCCTGGATGAAACAATCTAAACAAAGCAGGGAGGGAGGTAAAACTACAAAAAAGGAAAAGAGAGAGAGAGAGAAAAGCTCCAATTTATTCTGATGGGTAGAGGGCAAAAGAATGGAATCCAGCTGGACTTTGCAGCGAGTCATCCTAAACAGGCTTTGAATCCTGGCCTTAATATCAGCCAGGCTGCATATCATCCTTTGCCGATAATGGGAATGGCGGGAAACGAGGCCACTCGGCTTAGCCTGGGCTACCGGCCAGAGATTATAAAAACGGACAGCTTTGCTGTCATTTTCAACACTCCAGGAAAATTGCCACAGGTATGTGTGTGTGTGTGTGTGTTTTAAGGGGGACTGTGGCTGGCTGGTGTTGATCTTTCCTGCTGACCCAAGAGATTCCAGCTGCCTTGACAGAAGCCGGTCAATCGGTTTGGCAGAGAAAGGGGCTACTGTTGCAAGATGACAACGGCGGGTTGTTGTTGTTGTTTGCAAAGCAAAAAAAAGAGCGTTTTAGAAGGGAACTGCCCCAGCCAAAACACAAACAGAGAGAAGTATCATCAGCGTTGTGGTTAGTACAGGAATGCAAATACATACATACATACATACATACATACATACATACCAGTGGTGGAATTCAAATTTTGTTACTACCGGTTCTGTGGGCGTGGCTTGGTGGGTGTGGTGTGGCTTGGTGGGCGTGGCAGGGGAAGGATACTGCAAAATCTCCATTCCCTCTCCACTCCTGGGGGAAGGATACTGCAAAATCCCCATTCCCTCCCCACTCCAGGGGAAGGATACTACAAAATCCCCATTCCCTACCCACTCCTGGGGGAAGGATTCTCTAAATCTCCATTCCCTCTCCACTCTTGGGGGAAGGATACTGCAAAATCTCCATTCCCTACCCACTCCTGGGGGAAGGATTCTCTAAATCTCCATTCCCTCTCCACTCCTGGGGGAAGGATACTGCAAAATCTCCATTCCCTCTCCACTCCTGGGGGAAGGATACTGCAAAATCTCCATTCCCTCCCCACTCCAGGGGAAGGATACTGCTAAATCCCCATTCCCTCTCCACTCCAGGGGAAGGATACTACAAAATCTCCATTCCCTACCCACTCCTGGGGGAAGGATTCTCTAAATCTCCATTCCCTCTCCACTCTTGGGGGAAGGATACTACAAAATCCCCATTCCCTACCCACTCCTGGGGGAAGGATTCTCTAAATCTCCATTCCCTCTCCACTCTTGGGGGAAGGATACTGCAAAATCTCCATTCCCATCCCACTCTGGGGCCAGCCAGAGGTGATATTTGCCGGTTCTCCGAACAACTCAAAATTTCCGCTACCGGTTCTCCAGAACCTGTCAGAACCTGCTGCATAGCACCCCTAATATACATACATATACACACATCTGCTCCAGGGGTGAAATGCTATTGATTCATCCCAGTCTGGGTGAACCGGGATTTCGCTATTGGTTCGGGCAAACTGGTAGTTAAAAAAGCTACCGGTTTGGGCGAACCGGTAGTTTAAAAAAAGCTACTGGCTCATCCAAACCGGTATTTCCAACTATCAGCTGTGTCACACAGTTTAGCTTCGCTAGGAAGCAGGAAATCCTGCTTTCTAGCAAAGCTAAATCGCGCAGCACAGCTGTTCCCCCCCCACCCATTGCTGTTCTACTTACTTGTGACAAATTGTTTTTCCATGTGCAACGCGTGCCCCGTGCATGCGTGGGCAGCGAACCGGTGGTGATCCTAGGAGGATTTCACCACTGCTCTGCTCTGCTAGAATATTTATAGCTCAGGGTTGAACTCGGGGAACCTCTCTGAGCTTGGTGGTTTCCTTGCAGACATTTCATTACCCAAATGGATAACATCATCAGTGAAGGTGGGAGTACTGATGACACCTAGCTGGATAATAAAACAGCTGCAAGAAAACCACCGAAGAAAGAGAGAGAGCATCAAAGACCCGACTATTCAACCCTGAACAACGAAGATACTTTTCTATCAATGCTGTCAAATAGGCCAATATCCTACACAGGTATTTCTCCCAGAAGAAGGAGAAAGAGAAGGAGGGAGCCGCCTTGATGCTCTCTGAGCTTGGTGGTTTTCTTTCAGGCATTTCATTACACACATGTTCGGTACTAGAAGGGGAAGAGGAGAAGAAGAAGGACGGCAACAGTGACTATGGAGTCCTTGATGCTCTCTGAGCTTGGTGGTTTTCTTGTGGACGTTTCATTACCCAACTAGGGAACATCATCAGTGCTGGGTAATGACCAAGGATGACCATCAGTGCCCTGATGTTTCTAAACGTGGTGTCCTCTGGATGACTTGTATGGGATAATGGGCAGCACCAAAAACGTAAATTTAGCACCAGTGAGCAGCCGCCTACCACCGGAGTAGAGTCCATGGGTCATTGAGGACTTTTTTTCCTACCTTGGTCTGGGACAGGAGCGGAGACCTGTTGCTCCAGCTGCTTCCTCAGATGTTCGTTGGTTTTTATGGAATCTTCTAGCCGGTGTCTCAGCAGGCGTATTTCCTGGAGATGCTCCATCAAAAGCTCTGAAGAAAATCCAGATATGCAAGCAAAATGTTGGAGATGTAATTGTGATGACGCTGCATATTTTCATATTTGGTGGACTTGTAAAAATATTAAGGCTTTTTGGATAAGAATTTGGTGGATTCTACAAAACGTTTTGGAAAAGAAGATAAAGTTCCTGCCACAAGTTTTTTTTTTGCTGGGAATTATCGCGGACTGTACAGTAATTGAGACTAAACTGATTTTAAATGTAATAACAGTGCAAGATTATTGATAGGACAGAATTGGAAGAAAAAAGAAGTACCCACAATAGGAGAATGGATATTGAAAGTTACCAATTTGGCTGAGATGGCAAAAATCTCAGCCTTTTTGAAAGACAATACGCAAGAAAGATATTTAAATGAATGGGAAAAAAATGGATTATTTTTTTTTAATTTGCATTTATATCCCGCCCTTCTCCGAAGACTCAGGGCGGCTTACACTATGTCAAGCAATAGTCTTCATCCATTTGTATATTATATACAAAGTCAACTTATTGCCCCCAACAATCTGGGTCCTCATTTTACCTACCTTATAAAGGATGGAAGGCTGAGTCAACCTTGGGCCTGGTGGGGCTTGAACCTGCAGTAATTGCAGGCAGCTGCTGTTAATAACAGACTGTCTTATCAGTCTGAGCCACAGAGGCCCATTGACTATATTCATAATAGATATCAGACTAAGAGTTATCAGATTGCCTTTGAATGATTAGGATGTATTACTTCTGATTGTTTTTGGGGGAGGTTAGGATTTGATGAGAATTGTAGGAGTATAATTGAGTTAGGAGGGAAAAGTTTTTAGTATATGTTTGTTTTATTTTTAAACTATACCTTGTGCTTGTTCCGGGAAATCGGGGGGGGGGGGGGGGAAAGGGTGGGAAAGTTTTGTAAAACTTTTTCAATTAAAAAAAAAAAAGGCTCTGAAGAAAATCCAGAGATTGGCTGAATCAGCTTAGCCGGGAAGCACGGGAAGCTAAGCATGCTGCAAATCCTCCGCGGTCAGTGATGGTCCTTCCAGATATTGGGAGGAAAGCTTCAAAAACAGTATCCATCACCCCCAGGCCCTGCGGGAGACCCCTGATGTCCCTTAACTACGTCACACATAGGCCTAACTTCATCTTGTCCACCTAAAAAGCCTTCTGCTCAAGCAATTCTATTCTTTGATGCCACCTCCCTTCGGAAGGCGGACAACTTAGAAACGAACGAAGATGGACAGCAGGAGGTGGACGGGAGGAAGGAAGGTGCCTGGAGCTTTGTTGGACTGCAAGGTATCTAGAAAACTAGTTAGTAATTTTTTAAAAAAAATGTAGCCACTTAAGAGTTCTTTGGATTGAAGCGCCATATAAAACGAAAGAAAATAAAACTGGATTAAAAGACAGAGCAAGAATGTGCTTTGTGTTTGTTAAGTTACGTTGTGTTAAATTATAAATAAAAAAACTTATTTAAAAAAGAAGACTAGAAAGGGTGACAGGCAGTTGACGCGATCAGCATTAGATGATATTAGAATTCCTCTTAACTGAACACAACAAAATTGCTTTCCCAGCTTAGCTGCTCAACTCACTCCTGAATTATGGGGTACCCCTCAAAAAAAATCATCTAAATTAAAACATCGGTGGGCACAACTGTATAGGAAAACACAACCTTTTCTCCACTTTCTCTCATCAGTAACTAAAACAAAGCACCTGAAGGCAGGACAAGAAGCAATGGAGGGAAACTACTCAAGGAGAGAAGCAACCTAGAACTAAGGAGAAATTTCCTGACAGTGAGAACAATCAATCTGTGGAACGACTTGCCTCCAGAAGTTGTGAATTCTCCAACACGGGAAGCTTTTTAAGATGAGATTAGACAACTGTTTGCCTGAAATGGTATAGCATTTCCTGCCTGAGCAAGGGGTTGGACTAGAAGACCTCCAAGGTCCCTTCCAACTCTTGTTATTCTATGTTCAAATCGGCGCAGACCATAATACCCCGATTCATCGCGTGAATTCCATCTCTACGGGCCTCCTTTCTCTACCACCACCAACCCCTCCCGTTCCTTCACCTCCTTCCTCCGCCCATCCAGGATCTGTCCTCGAATAGCAAGTCCCATCCTAGTCCCTCCCAAAAAATTGGGTCTCCAATTCCTAGTGATTCCCACGACCCAGGCAGGCTGGAGAAGTCAGAAAGCCCATGTGGCTCGTCCCATTTCAGGCGCATCACTCTGCGATATGCTCTGCTTTCAGCTGACGCCTCCCGCCTCCCCACATAGAAGGATAAGCCCGCTAAGGGACCGTGCGCCACCAAAAACGAAGCACCAAGGGATGTCGGTTCTTCCGCCCAGATACCTTTGAGGGTGCAATGCATGGAACAACGGACCGTTCTCCACCTGCTGTGCATTTCTGCTTTGCTCCAGTAGCGTTCACTGCCTACCCCGGCTTGTTCTGCTCACCCACCCCAAAACTTCCAAACTCTTGCGGCCGTCACCCAATGTTTTTCGGCGTTGCCCGGTCGTCACCTGAGCCTCCAGATTCCGACCTGAAGGCAACCAAAGGTGTGCATTTCTGGGTCAGTGCTCCATCAATTATGCAATGTAGGAGAAACCCGAGACTGGTTTCTCTGACGTTGAAAAGCCTAGAATTTAATCCTTGGCCTGCTGATTATTGGGTTAGCAGTTTACAGGCGTTTCTTTTTTTCCTTTTTTTAAAAAAAGACCAGTTGTTTGTTAAAAAGAAATCCACAAATCACAGGTGAAGAGGAAACCACGGGTGGAATAGTTAGCATCTCTCCGAGGCTTCAAGAGGCAAAGCAGAGCTGGAACAGCCTTTGGCAGCCAGGTAAGGACCTCAGAAGGTTGACTCAGCCTTCCATCCTTCCGGGGTGGGTAAAATGAGGACCCATATTGTTGGGGGCAAGAGACTGACTCTGTAAACCACTTAGAGAGGGCTGTAAAAGTACTGTGAAGCGGTATAGAAGTCTAAGTGCTATTGCTCTTCCTTCCTTCCTTTTCTCCCTCCCTCCATTTCTTCTTTCCCTCCTCCCTCCCTCCCTCCTTTCCTCCCTCCCTCCCTCAGCCTTCCATCCTTCCGGGGTGGGTAAAATGAGGACCCAGATTGTTGGGGGCAAGAGACTGACTCTGTAAACCGCTTAGAGAGGGCTGTAAAATCACTGTGAAGTAGGATATAAGTCTAAGAGCTATGGCTATTTGTCTCTATGTCTGTCTGTCTATTATCTCTATCTATCTATCTATCTATCTATCTATCTATCTATCTATCTATCTATCTATCTATCTATCTATCTATCTATCTATCATCCATCCATCTATATCTATCTAAGAGCCATGGTGGCACGGTGATTAAAATGCAGTATGGCAGGCTAACTCTGCCCACTGCCAGCAATTCGGTCCTGACCAACCCAAGGTTGACTCATCCTTCCATCCTTCCGAGGTGGGTCAAATGAGGACCCAGATTGTTGGGGGCAAGAGGCCGACTCTGTAAACCGCTTAGAGAGGGCTGTAATAGCACTGTGAAGCGGCATATAAGTCTAAGTGCTATTGCTATTTCTGTTGCTATTTCTATCTATCTATCTATCTATCTATCTATCTATCTATCTATCTATCTATCTATCTATCTACCTATCTATCTACCTACCTACCTACCTACCTATCTATCTAACACCCGCTCTCCCTCCCTCAGGTTAACTCATCCTTCCATCCTTCCGAGGTCGGTAAAATGAAGACCCAGATTGTTGGGGGCAAGAGGCTGACCCTGTAAACCGCTTAGAGAGGGCTGTGAAGCTGTATAGAAGTCTATTGCTTCAAGAGTCAAAGCTATTGCTATAAAGCTATTGCTTCAAGAGTCAAAGCAAGGCTGAAAAAACCTTTGGAGGTCTTGTAAGAATCTAAGAAGAAGGATCAGGTCGAGGATCTGATTCACCCAACACTCTGCGTCCCTCAATGGCCAATCGGAAGCATCCATAAATTCATAAATCTGCTCTAGTAGTGGTCATCTCACCCAGTAGATGGTATTAGTAGCACTTTGCCTGAAGCTGGGGGAGATATCATAGAGACATCAAGACTCGGTATGGTGAACCAATCCAATCCTCCATGAATGCATTGTGTCTTTTTAAAAAACTTCTGTGTTTGAAGGCACCTTTGGGACAACCACAACCCGGATGACTGAGAATCCGCAGACTTTTAGCTATACAATTTGGGATGGACCACCCTTTGAATGGTGGGGGAGTAGGAATGGATTTCCAGAGGGGAGGGGGAAACTCGCAGACTACAGCAACCATTTGCACTACTCAGCTGACCTTGAGGACACAGAGAAACCTCCAAGTGTCCTCAAGGACCTTCAGAAAGGATGCAAATGACCAGCTGTCTGCAAGGAGTATACAATCCTTCCATTTCCCACCACCATCCAGTCAGAGCTGAAGAAGCTTCTGGGATGAGAAGCGACAAGTCTTCAAAAGAAAAAGAAAAAAAACAAGGAAGTCCAGTTGCCTCCTGGCAAAAAGCACCTTTGGGGCAACCACGACCTGGATGACTGAGAATCTCTACAGATTTGAAGGCAGAAAGTTTTGCCTCCAAGTCCAGCCGGCTGGCTTGAGCAGGGGGTTAGACTAGAAGACCTCCAAGCCCCCTTTCTAACGCTGTCCTTCGGTTATTCTGACTTGGCAAGGTTGTCACTTCCGCAGCGTCCCTGGCAGACCAATTTTTACCTGGTGGAAACTTGGTTGGGGTGGCGGTTGGTTTCCCCTTTCCGCTCTCCGCTTCTTCTTTTCCGTGCATGGGCCCTTCTGAAGAAGGCAGGTGTTGGGTTATCTCAAAGTCAGACAAGCTACAGGGAAAGAAAATGGAGAAGGTTTAAATCCGGGTAGCCCTCGCCTTACGACCACAGCCGAGCCCAAAATTTCTGTTGCTAAGTGAGCCATTTGTTAATTTCGCCCCGTTTTACAATCTTTCTTGCCACCATGGTTATGTTGTGACCTAGGCCCAAGTAGGTAGCATTAGATGCAATCGGTTCAAAAATAAACAGACTTGATTAGAACAGCTGTGAATTAACTCATTCGCAGTGTCGTCCAAACTAAATCAAAGCAAATTCTTCAGAACCCAATTCTTCAGTCTTATGACCAACCTTGGTCTAATTAGGCAAACTGCCAAAGGCTTTTCTTGGCAAAAGTTCAAAAGCAGAAGACGCCGGCAAGAAATAAATGCAGCAAGACAAGAAGCAAGGCTATCAACGTTGTTGTCCGACAAAGAGCCCAAACGCCGTTGCTGGTCTTTTAAGCCTTATGGGAGGGGCCAATCATCTCTTGGCCCTACTCCCAAGTCGTCCTCTTTGCTTTAGCTGCTCTTGCCTTCTGGCAGCTCTTCTCATACGTGCATTAGGAACAGGCTCCTCCTGTTCCTCTGCCTCACTACTGTCAGCCTCTGGAGGCTCCGGAATCTGCACCTCACATTCTGATGGCCCTGGTCCCATCTCTGCCTCCGATGCAGAGCCCTCATCCGGCCCTTCCCCAGCCTCCAGGACTGGCCCATGTTCTTCCTCAGCCTTATCGCTGTCCGACTCCGTTGCCAGCTCCGCAAGCTGCTGGCGGACCACAACAGGTTAAGGGAACCACTCATAATCATCATCATCTTTTAATGACCCCCATAATCACTTGCGGGGTGGAGTCTGGGCAGCTGCCCAGATTCCACCCCACAAGGGATTATGGGGTCATTAAAAGGAGATGACGATTTAAACACAGGGGAGAGTCCTTATAGAAGGACGTGGAATTAAAAGCCATTCTAGCAGCACCTACCTCTGGGCAAGATTGCAAAGTTTGGTCATTTCGTCCTCTATTGACTCTCCTACAAAGCCAGGGAGGAAAAAAAAATAATTACAATTAGCAAGAAAAACCAAGCAGCCCGTCAGAGAATCCAGGCTAAAAAATGGAAAAAAAACATTCTATTTTTACGAAAAGAAGCCAATGTTTAGGAATTACATAAATAAGTAAAAAGTAAGTAAACAGGCAGTTCAGATTTCCCAAACCTGAGCCCTCTCTGAGTGTTGTTCTCAACCTCTCCGAGCAGACTGACTCCAGCCTTCTGGCTAGGGATGATGGGAACTGTAGCCCAACGTCACCCTTAGTGAAGTGTGCAAACCAGCATTTCCTGCGTCAGATGAGACCACATCTTTCTCCTTCTGTGCTGGCTACTTTCTTACAGCGGCACGATGGAGAGCGTTTTAACAAACTGCATCCCTGTCTGGTTTGGTGACAGCACTGCCTCAGATAGAAAGTCCCTACGGAGAGTGGTGAGGACAGTGGAGAAGATTATAGGAAGCTCGCTTCCCATTATTCGGGATATTGCTGATATTGCTGTTTCGGTTGCTCCCCTCTTGGAGGAGGTTCCGAAGTATTTCTAGAAGGACTCTCAGCTTCTGGAACAGCTTTGTTCCCTAGGCCATCCGTCTGGTAAGCTCGCAAGATTTGTTTTTCTCGTCATGCGCATGTATACATCCGAACCAGACTGTGTTATCTCTCTGGGTCATATATGTGGATATATGCACAATTTTGTATTTATTTATTTATTTTGTCATGCTCCTGTGGAGTATATTGGAGGTGATGACCTTTTGAGAGCTGTATGCAATGAAATGTCATTTTATTGTATGCCAATCAGTGTACATTCTGGGACAATAAAGTTATTATTCTGTTCCGTTCCATTATGTTTATATACAATCTATTCTATTCTATTCTATTCTATTCTATTCTATTCTATTCTATTCTATTCTATTCCATTCCATTCCATTCCATTCCATTCCATTCCATTCCATTCCATTCCATTCTTACATTATTCTATTCCTACATTATTCTATTCTATTCTAATTCTATTCCATTCCATTATGTTTATATACAATCTATCCCATTCCATTCCATTCCTAATTCTAATTCTTTCTATTCCTATTCTATTCTATTTCTACATTATTCTATTCCATTCCATTCCATTCCATTCCATTCATTATTATATACAATCTAATCAATTCCATCCATTATGTTTATATACAATCTATTCCATTCCATTCATTATGTTTATGTACAATCTATTCCACTCCATTCCATTCCTAATTCTATTTCTATTCCTATTCCTATTCTATTTCTATTCCTATTCTATTCTCTTTCTACATTATTCTATTCTGTTCCATTCCATTCCATTCATGTGTATATACAATCTATTCTGTTCTGTTCTCTCTCTAAATGGCATGATGTTGGCGAAGGTAAGGGTTGGGAGAGGAGGTCTAAATTAACCGTTATCTTTTTTCCTTCTTTTTTTTGGGTCAACAGAACGTGAAGCCATGACGTGACGTGGTGAAGCCTGCAGAGAAAATCAGAAGGATTAACACCACCGTCGCTGAAGTTCTCAAGAAGACCACGGCTACCCACCGTAGAGGCACTGGTGCTCCAACCTCTCGAAGATCTGGGCGCTTTGGTTGAGCTGCTCCCGAAAGCTCTCGGCGACATAGTAATCCACCTCGCTGTCCCGCAGGAGATCTTCAAAAGCTCGGATCAAGTTGGACAGGTGTTGTCGGTAAGTGGCACAAATGTTGTGGCTCTCGTGGATTTTCTGGCACTGGCGGGACTCCTCGTGAAGCGGCAGGCAGGCGGAGAAATCTTGCCTGCCAAACAGAAATGGCAGCTCCAGCCAAGCGTTTCTTTAAAACAAAACCCTTTTCTAAATGATCGTTCTTTATTTTGTTTAGTGACTCACTAATTCACTCTTAGGGACGCTGGGCAGCTTGGCCCAAAACAAGATCAAAACCCAAGAGAGGTAGTCCTCGATTTACGACCGTTTGTTTAGTGACCGTTCAAAGTCACGACGATACTGAAAAAAATTGGCCCGTTTTTCACACTTACGACCGTCGTAGCCTCCCCTTGGTCACACGATCCAAATTCAGACATCTGGCAACCGACTCCACTCCTATTTAGGGTGGCTGCAGTGTGCCGGGGTCATACAATCATGACCTTTTGATCATGTGATCCGTTTTGGTGACCATCCGAGAAGCTATGCTAATAGGGAAGCCAGATTCACTTAAAACAACAATTTGACTCATTCAACAACTGCAGGGATTCACTTAACAGCTGAAGCAAAAGCGGGGGGAAAAGCAGGCCGTAAAATGAGGCAAAGCTCGCTTAACGAATGTTTCACTGAGCAGCAGAAATTGTGGACTCAATTGCGGCCGTAAGTTGAGGACTACCTGTAGACAACAATAAAAACCATAAACACACACACACACACACACACACACACACACACACACACACACCCAGCTACAGGTGTTGGATCGGGAAAACAAAAATTCAGATTTCATCCCTTCCAAAATTACCAGGGTAGTTTTAGATCAGTATAACCCACAGGATGTTTTAGATCAAGGCCGTCCAATTTTTGGCAACGCTTCAATGCTTGCGGACTTCAACTCCCAGAATTCCCCAGGCAGCTGCCTGGTGAATTCTGGGAGTTGAAGTCCGCAAGCGTTGAAGTTACTGTTGTGACCCAGGCTTGCTGGGTCATTAAAACACATGAATAGTCCCAAAAATCTTTTTTGCTGCAACACCTGTGAATTACATTCTTTCACAGCTGACTGATTAGTTGCAAAACAAGTCCTTCAGGATAATCACCAACCTTTATCTCCTTTGACACGCTGCCAAAGATCTACTTGGCAAAGCCCCACGGAGTCCAGCGTCAAACAGAGATGCCGACTGGGAACAAAATTAACAACGTTGCTTTCCTGCAAAAGGCCCATAGGCCTTTGCTCCTCTTTTAAGCCTTATGGGAGGGGCCAATCATCTCCAGGCCTTACTCCCGAGCTGTCCCTTTTGTTTTAACTGTTCTTGCCTTCTGGCAGCTCTGCGCACTGGGAACAGGCTCCTCCTGTTCCTCTGCCTCTCTGCTATCCGACTCTGGAGGCTTCGGAGTCTGTGCATCGCTCCCAGATGGCCCTGTCCCCATCTCTGCCTCTGACTCAGAGCCCTCGTCCGAGCCTTCCCCGGATTCCAGGACTGGCCCATGGTCCTCCCCAGTCTCCTCACTGTCTGACTCTGCTCCAGCTCCGTAGGCTGCTGGCGGACCACAACAGTTGCCAAAAATTAGACATCCCTGTTTTAAACTTTGCAAATCTGGACAAAAGTAATTAAATCTTTCAATCGATGGCGCCAATTGTTTGATAATTTTCCCCTCTATCGATCGATCAGATCAGAAATGAAGCTGCTCGGAAGCTCTGCACCCGTTACGGAGGATGATATTCGGGTGTTTGCAAAGTTATTTTCACTTCTCCGGTCAGCTTGGCTAACCGGGATCTAACCAAACGTGGCTTTAAGCGTAGGAAATAAATTGAGAGCAGGTTTCATGCTGTGGCTCGGGAATGAATTTTTCCATTCCTTCGTCTCTTTGATATATTTCTGTACTTCGTTTACAGAGATGTGGGGAGGGGCATCCTTTCCCCCCTCCCTATCCTGGGCTGTGATAAGTGTAAATAAAATGCTGATTTTTCCACAAGGGGAAGATGTTGCATTTTTTAAAACAAAAAGCTTAAACTGGAGAGATAAAGATTGTTAGAGCTGGTGTTCTTGGCCGTTCCTCAAAATTCAGAGTTTCTGAGTCTTCCTAGCCTGGCTAGGTGGCTCAGTGGCTAAGACGCTGAGCTTGCCGATCAGAAAGGTTGGCAGTTTGGCAGTTCGTATCCCTAGTATAGGTCTCCTACATGAGCAGGGGGTTGGGCTAGATGACCTCCAAGGTCCCTTTCAACTCTGTTTCTGTTGTTGTTATGATTATGATTATTATTTCTTCAGACTGGCGTAAGAGATACCCCAGACCAGCCAACCGAGGAGCCAATTCTTTGAGAAGGTAGTCCTTGCATTACAGCTATTCATTTAGGGACCGTTACAATGGCACTGAAAAAAAGCGACTTATGACCGTTTTTCACACTTTACAACTGTTGCCGCATCCCCACGAAATGCCACCAAAAATACCATGAAAATATTGTGCTTGTTGTGGCCTCTTGACCGCCAGCCCCTCCAGCAGCCAAAACAGAGGAGGCGGCGGCGTGGGAATCAGGGTCAGCATCGGGCAACTTGGGAGCTCCGAGGGGGAACAGGGAATGGAGCTGTCAGAAAGAGAGAAATGGAGGTGGTCATCCATCAACCCTCTGATGGAGAGTCAACAACCCCAAGGTCTGGAGGTGGCTGAGGAGGAGGAGGAGGAGGAACAGCTGGGTCCAGTGCCTGATGTGCAGAAGGCAGAGGAGAGGAGAGCAGGGGAAATCTATGGGCCGGTCCTTGGGAAAGAAGAGCCACTGCTGCTAACAAGGCCCCATTCTAGCTCTGGGGATAAAAGGCAGAGGGTGGAGATGAATAATTGTGGCAGACAACTATTCATCTTCCAGCCAGACGGACTTGTTAGCCTGCAAGAGAAACTTTTTGCATCAGAGGGTTTGTCATGTTTGGGGAGCTGGGTCAGAACAATGCTGTTGCACCCATTATAACTTATTCCGTTACTTACTCATCGTTGTGGGAGATCTTGAGCTACTTTTAATCAAACTATAAACCATAATATAATTAGCAGGGGGGGAAAAACCCAAACAGATTTCGTTGGAAAGACTCTAAAAGCGAGTTGGGTGGTGTCTAAATTCGAGCCATAAATAAAAATATCTTTAAAAGGACCACATTTCTGAGTCCTTGGCTGCAGAAGAGGAGTAAAATCTCTGGCACACCATCCCCAAACCAAGGGTGTTTGCAAAATGTCCCACTTCAAGGAGTCTTTGACTCACTCGTTTAGTGACCCTTCAAAGTTACAATGAAAACAGGGCCTTAGGGCCGTTTTTCACCCTTACAACCGTTGTAGCATCCCCCCCCCGCCCATGGTCACGTGAATTCAAAATTCAGATGCTTGGCCAACCGGTTTGCATTTATGACGGTGGCAGAACCCCGAGGGGAGGGATCTCCCGCGGTCCCGTTTTGCGACCTTCTGACCAGCAACGTCGGCGGGGAAGCTAGATTTGCTTAACGACCTTGTGGCTAACTTAAAGGCTGCAGCGATCGGCTTCGCAAGTTCGTAAAAGTGGGGGGGGGGCAAAACTCACTTAACGACCATCTCGCTTAGAGCAGAAATTGGGGGCTGAGTTGAGGTCGTACCATTGGTGGGTTGCTACCAGTTCGGTCTGGATCAGACGAACCCGTAGCGGCGGCAGTGGGAGGATCCACCCACCCACCCGGACGCTTTTGTGCATGTGCAGAAGCATCCCGCATGCGCGTGAACCCACGAGCAAACCGGTAGCGACGGGTTTTGAAACCTGCCCCTGGGTCGTACGTTCGAGGACTACCTGTATTATAACCATGGTTGTTGTCGTTGTTGTTGTTTTGCAGGCGCACCCAACCACAAACCTCTTTTCTCCGAGGCTGAGAGGCTGCTACTCACTCGTCCCGGGGAGTCACGCTTTTGAGCTTGTCATGCAGACGATGAACTTCGTCCACCAGCTTCATGTTGGCCATCTGCTCTTTCTCAAGCTCGGCTTCGTTTTCCGACAACAACTCTCTGAGCTTTTGGACGGTCCGGTCGTTTGAGGGACCGGATCCAGAAGAACCCTCAACTCCTTCTTTCGGCTGTGTTTCGTTGGAGAAGCTGGTCAACTCCAGCTCGCTTTCCTTGAACCCTGCAGGAGAGGGACTCTCCCCGTCGCTCGGACCGTGATCCAGAGGGTCGCTGGGAAGACGCGGTTCGATCAGATCGAACTGGATCAGCAGCATCTGGTATTTTTCCACCACGGATTTCAGATCCCTGATTCTTTGTCTCAGGTCTTCGATGTCACTCACGGCTTCGCAGTCGAACGCGTCGAAGCTGAGAGCGCTCTGCTTAAGGGAAGGGCTCTTCATGCCCCCCAAGAACGCGGACCCGAAGTCCCCGTACTGCTTCTCCTGAGGGAGAAGCTCTGGCAAAGCAGATTGTTTGGACTTGGGGCTCTCCCTCTCTGTTTCTGGAATGGAAAAAAGGTGAATGCATTTGAACCAAAGACGGACTCGGTTTGGGACTCAGGAGAAATTCCCTGACGGTGAGAACAATCGACCTGTTGTTGTGCCTCGCTCGCCGCCCCCCTCCCCCCCGCAGCCGGGCCCCTCTCGTCTCCTGCCGGACGCTGATAGTGCAGATGAATGGCCTGACATGCCTCCAGCCCCCAGTCCTGGCACCATGCCCAGACAAACGGAGCAGCTGGGCCCCTCCCCCACAGCATGTGAGCCTGGGGAGTATGAAGCCAGTCACGAGCTGGAATTACCGGCAGCTGGAGGCTGGAGAGATCCCCGCTTCCGGAGAATGGAGAGGTGACGTCAGCAAAAGGAAGGGAGGGGCAGGCCTGGATAAGTGCTGAGTCATGGAGCCACACCCCATGGCCTATATAAAGGATCTGCTTTCTGGCATTCTTTGAGTCAGGCAAAGTCTAAATTGGATTGCTGAAGTCACATCTTGGACTCCTGCCTGCCCTGAGAACTCTGACAGAACTTTGGCAAAGCTGCAGAGGCACGCTTGATACGGACTTCCCCGACCCGGCCGTCAGAGGAGGAGTGGGACACGACACCCGTGGAAATGGCTCGCCACCAGAAGTTGTGGGTGGAGGCTTTTAAAAAGAGACTGGACAGACGTTGCTCAGAAAGGCTAGAGGGTAGTGATGGCGAGCCTTTTTCTCGGTGTGTGCCGAAAGCGCATGTTACCCTCCCCAGCTCCCCCTGCCCCTGCACATGTGCTGCAACCCCCCCCCCACACATTTTCAGACTAGCAGCCTCCCTGAAGCCTCCTGGGCCCCAAAACGAGCCAGGGTGGGGGGCTGCATATCCTGTACCCGGTTTTTGGAATAGCAGGCTCCTCAGCCCAAAAATGGGCTGGGGGGGAGGCACACTTCCCCACCCCCACAGCCGAAGAGGTTGTAGAAAAATGCTTTTAAAAGGTTCTGACGATCCCAGCTGAGCCGAGCAATCATCAGGCTTTTTTTTTTACTTTTAAAAGCATTTTTTCAGCCGAAGAAAAAAATGCTTTTAAAAGTAAAAAAAAAAAAACCCTCTGATGATCGTGTGGCTCAGCTGGGCATAGGCGGGGGGGGGGCAGGGATTTTTGCTACCAGTTCTCCGAACCATCCACCGCCATCGCTACCGGATCGGGCCATCCAGTCCAAAACCGGGAGCATTTCACCCCACCCCATTCTCTTCTAGCACTGATGACATAACCTAATTGGGTAATGAAACATCTGTAAGAAAACAACCCAGCTCAGACAGCACAAGGACCCCATAGCCTTCCTCCTTCCCCCCTCCTTCTCCTCTTCCTCCTTTCCCCCTTTCTCCTCCCCTCCGCAAACCCCACTCCCTTCTAGACTGACGACATTACCTTGTTGGGTTATGAAACATCGGCGAGAAAACAACCAAGCCCAAAGAGCAGTAGGGACCCTGAGCTACAAATATTCTCTTGTATTTGGTACCATTTTACATTTCTTTATATTTTAGATGTATATATCCCAGCTTGCTTCCAGGAGCTTTAAATAGCATCTATCACACATTCCTGCCCCCAATTTCTTTTTCACCAGTTGCCAATCCTGAATTGTAAGCTCAGCTGAGGGAGAACGATTGGCAACGAATGCATTTTAATGAGCTTCCATGGGGTTAGAAGTGGGGAGGGGGCCCTGTAGCCTTCCATTTCCACCTTCCAAATTCTAACCTGCCACCTTTCAGGCCCCAATACCTGCAGTTCTTCAAATAATTAAAGCAAACCTCCGTGTGCATTTTTTGCTGGCATAATTTTGCTGGCGTTTGTACGCGGCGGCTTTCTCTTGCCTATTTGTTATTCCGTTTTTTTTGCAACGGAAGAAATTATTGATGGGAGTAACTTTGGAGGTCCCTTTGATGTCGGGAAAGAGGGAATGGGAAATTTGATACCAGGTTCACTCCGCGGATCATTAATCCCACGTACAAAACTGCTTTAAGCTGTTCAGTTACCTCCCAAGAAATTCAAACAGGAGGGGCAGCGGGGGGGGGGGGGAAGGTATCTGTAGCTCACAAAATGGGCTTGTTAGAAGACACACGATGACCATTTAAAAATAAAATTACAGGCAGGATCAGAGAAATTCCATCGCTTCCGGCTCAGAGGGAAGCTGCACCTTTCAATTATACATTTAACCGGCTTCATGAATCCCGCTGACGAGTCAAAAATAAAAGTTCATTCTCAGAAGCTTGTTTTTCCAAAACGAACTACAAACTGAGGGGGCGGGGGGCAGGTAGGAACAATTAACGGCCGCAAAATCGACGGTGAGATGGGCTATTTTAACAGAAAATATTGTAACCTGGGTTTGGGGTGTTTTGTTTTTTGTTTTTTGCTTTTTCTTGCATGTGGGGTTAGCAATTGCACACCCTGCAAACTGCACCTGTGCAAAAAAAATAAAAATAAAAAATTGTAGGCGCTGCAGGAATTCAAACTCGGGAAACGGTACCTATTTGGGTCACGTCGCTGATGCTCGGATCCTGGTTTCTTTGGCCAGCGCTTTGGATATTGGGCAGGTTAGGATCTGCTTCAAAGACCTTTGGCTGGACTGCCGATGCTTCTGCAGAAATAGGTAGGCGATATATTGAGTTTAAGTGACTGGGAAACGACATTGTTAAATCATGTAAATAAAATGTGAAAAAGGAAGAAAAAGGTGGTTGTTTTTTTAAAATTTATATTCTCCTATTTGAAGAGGGGAAAGGGACATTTCACTGACGTTTTAAACTGGGATTTAAAAGTTAAGTTCACTGCATCCTTGGAAAGTTTTCTTTGTGTATATTTACTTATTGTGTTTTCCTCCCTTCGTGGATATTCCTAATCGCATGTATTTCTAGTCTCTTTCTACAGTTTTCACCCGATTGTTAAATTTATTATATATTTTTTTTACCTGTGTGCTATGTAAAATGTAATACCAGTATTGGGAAAATGAAAATAATGACAATAAAACACAACATTTGTTGATTATTTCATGAGAAATCTCCAGTGGGGTTTGTTTGTTTTTCGGTTTCAAAATTTTTGGACAAAAATGGGATTTAAAACCTCTATAGAAACTGTAGTAACTAACAGGAGATTGCAAGAGACAGGCCTATTCACTTGGCTTTGTGCCAAGGACGATGTAATCCCACTTTCCAATGATGTCGTCTTTTTGTGCGTTACGTCGTCTCTAGTTTCTAGGGGAAAACCTAACTTTCTAGGCTTCTATTCACTTGGCTCTGTGCCAGGGATGATGTAATGCCACATTCGAATGCTGTCATCTGTTGGACATTCCGTCGTCTCTTATTTCTAGGAAGGAATTTAAGGTTCTGCTTTTCTTTGTGCCAGCCAGGCACAAAGGGACCAAGGGAAGAAAAGGGTAATGCTACGTAATGCCACATCGTTCCGACGATGTGTCCTCTTTTTTGTGCGTTACGTCATCTCTTATTTCTAGTGAAAATTTAATTTTCTATCCCAATGATAGCTAACCTTTTCCGGACCAAGTGCCTAAAGTATATGTGTGTGTGCGAATGCGTGCCCAAACCCCCAAAATGCAAAATGCCCCACCGTGCTCCGCTTGCATGCGCCCCCCCCACATGCACACGCACCCCTACACGCGCCACGCCCCCCGTGCATGCACAGCAACGACCTGAAGACCAGCTGGCCGGTGGGAGATGCGCGCGCATGCGTGGTGGAACTGAACTGGGGCAATGGCTTGCGCGCCCACAGAAAGGGCACTGTGTGCCACCTCTGGCCCGCGTGCCATACGTTTGCCACCACAGTTCTAGCCCATTCACTTGGCTCTGTGCCAGGGTGATGTGATGCCGCATTCCAATGATGTCATCTCTGTTGGGCATTACATCATCTCTTATTTCTAGGCGAAACCTCGATTTCTAGCCCATTCACATATGCCAGGGACAATGTCATGCCACATTCCAATAATGTCGCCTTTGTTGGGCATTAAAATGGTAAAGGTAAAGGCTCCCCTCACACATATGTGCTAGTCATTCCCGCCTCTAGGGGCACTGCTCATTTCCATTTCAAAGCCGAAGAGCCAGCGCCGTCCGAAGACGTCTCCGTGGTCATGTGGCCGGCATGACTCAACGCCAAAGGCCCCCGGAACGCTGTTCCCTTCCCATCAAAGGTGGTTCCCTATTTTCCTACTTGCATTTTTAACGTGCTTTCGAACTGCTAGGTTGGCAGAAGCTGGGACAAGGAACAGGAGCTCACTCCGTTACGCGGCGCTAGGGATTCGAACCGCTGAACTTTACATGACGTCGTCTCTTATTTCTAGCAAAAAAAATTAAGGTTCTGCCTTTCTTTGTGCCAGCCAGGGACCAAGGGAAGAAAGGGGCTACGTAATGCCACCTCATTCCAATGATGTGTCATCTTTCTTGAGCATTACGTCGTCTCTTATTTTTAGGGAAAACCAGGAAATAACCGAGGGGTGGGGGGGAAAGAGGTCGCCTTTATGCATCCATGCACAAACAAGACCGTGAGGACACGCATGAACAGGGGAGTAATTGTGCACGTGACGCAAACAAAGCCACAAGCGCTGGCAGATGCTCCCACTCCCATAGCCCAGTGGCCAACAGCCTACGGCCTGGTAGCGGGCAGTGGCCCACAGGTGGGGGATCTCTGTCCTAGTGGACAACCTCTTATATGTCCAAAGGAAAGGAAAAGATGAAAATTGGGTTGGTCTCAGGGGCAGGATTCAGCTGGTTCGGACCGGTTTGGGTGAACCAGATACTAATTTTACATCTGGTTCGCCGAACTAGTAGTTACAAGGACTGGCTGATCCCACCCACCCCAGCACCTCCCCTCCCAGGAGTCTCCACGTGGGCAGCAGATGCCAGGTAAGTAGGAGGGCCCATGCAGAGGATCTGGGAGGGCAAAAAACGGGCCTCTCCAGAGTTCTTGAAATCCAGAAACGGGCCTGTTTCTGCCCTCCAGAGCCCGGGGGAGGTCGTTTTCGCCCTCCTGGAGGCTCGATGAAAGCCTCTGGAGTCCGGAGAGGGCAAAAAAAATGGGCCTCCTGGAAGTTCCAGAAGTCTGAAAATGGGCCCATTTCCATCCTCCGGAGGGTCTCCAGAGCCCAGGAGAGGCTGTTTTCGCCCTCCTGGAGGCTCGAGAAAAGCCTCCAGAGCTTGGGGAGGGTGAAAATGCCACGCCCACCCAGGAACCGGGCAGAGAAACGGTTGGTCTCCTTGTAAGATATCTTCCCATACCTGGTTTTTTGTCTTCTTCTCGTACGTCTTTCCGGAGGGACCCGTGACCCTCAGCCTCGCTTTGGTGGGCCTCTTCTCTCAACGGCCTTCCCTTCAGGCCTTGGTCCAGGGTGAAGACACAAGACTGGAGGTCTGGTCTGGGCAGTGGGGTCATTAGGGAGATGCTCCCCAGGGACCTGGAGGCCTTCAGCAAAACAGGCAAGCGCGATTTCTTGGATTGGTAGCAAGAGTTGCTCTGAACGAAAAACACAAGATCGAGAAAAGATTTTAACGGCGCGTCAACAGAGCCCAGTTTGGAGAATCAAATACGGTCTGATAGAATCCAGGGCAAGCCGAGAGGGAGAAAAACGGGGTACCAATTCACTCCGATTTTTGTGTTTCTAACACAGGCAGTTCATTTAGCGACTGTTCGAAGTTACAACCTCACCAAAAACACGTAGTAGGCCAGTGAGATTCAATCTGGAACTGAGAAGAAATTTCCAGATAGTGAGAGCAATCAATCAATGGAACAGAAGTTCCCTTCAGAAGTTGTGGGAGCTTCATCCCTGGAGGCTTTCAAGAAGAGATTGGACTGCCATCTATCTCCTGCTTGGGTGGAGGGGGTTGGACTAGATGACCTACAAGGTCCCTTCCAACTCTGTTAATCTTTCCTATTACCTACTCTTTTAGCATCTTACAACTATAAACTTGGTGGTTTGTCGTCTCCCAATTTACGTTGATTGTTTTTATTAATATTATTTCATTTCAAACAATCAACTGGAACAGAGCTGGAAGGGACTTTGGAGGTCTTCTAGTCCAACCCCCTGCTCAAGCAGGAGACTGCACCATTTCAGACAAATGGTTGACTGATCTCTTTTTAAAAACCTCCAGTGATGGAAGCACCGCACAACTTCTTAATTAATCATTAATTGTCCTACCTGTCAGGAAATTTTTCCTCAGTTCTAGGTTGCTTCTCTCCTTGATTAGTTTCCATCCATTGTTCCTTGTCTTGTGTTCTAGGGATTTATCATTATCATTAGAGCAGAGGTTGCACAGTGGTTAGAGTAGTTAGTACTGCAGGCTACTTGAGCTGACTGCTAGCTGCAGTTCAGCAGTTCAAATCTCACCAGTCTCAAGGTTGACTCGGCTTTCCATTTTTCCGAGGTGGGTAAAATGAGGACCCAGATTGTTGGGGGCCACAGGCTGACTCTGTAAACCGTGTAGAGAGGGCTGTAAAAGCACTGTGAAGTGGCATATAAGTCTAAGTGCAATTGCTATTTTCCTTCCTTCCTTCCTTCCTTCCTTCCTTCCTTCCTTCCTTCCTTCCTTCCTTCCTTCCTTCCTTCCTTCCTTCCTTCCATCCATGGTGGTACAGTGGTTAAAATGCAATATTGCTGGCTAACTCTGCTCACTGCCAGGAGTTTGATCCTGACTGGCTCAAGGTGGACTCAGCCTTCCA
Source organism: Ahaetulla prasina (assembly GCF_028640845.1). Taxonomy (NCBI): domain Eukaryota; kingdom Metazoa; phylum Chordata; class Lepidosauria; order Squamata; family Colubridae; genus Ahaetulla; species Ahaetulla prasina. The sequence continues at coordinate 9,557,516 of NC_080554.1, forward strand.
TCCTTCCGAGGTGGGTAAAATGAGGACCCAGATTGTTGGGGGCAAGAAGCTGACTCTGTAAACCGCTTAGAGGGGGCTGTAAAAGCACTGTGAAGCGGTATATAAGTCTAAGTGCTATTGCTGTAGCTATGATTTTATTATTATGATCATGATTATCACTTATTGCTTGCATGTATATTGACAGCTTATTCACCAGAGACAAATTCCTTGTGTGTCCAATCACACTTGGGCAAGAAAGAATTATATTCTATTAATTCTGTTCTGTTCTGGTCTGGTCTGGTCTTATTTTTTCTTATTTTATTCTATTTCTATATTATTCTATTCAGTTCCCTTCCCTTCCCTTCCCTTCCCTTCCCTTCCCTATCCTATCCTATCCTATCCTATCCTATCCTATCCTATCCTACCCTATCCTATCCTATCCTATCCTATCCTTAATTCTATTCCATTCCATTCCATTCCATTCCATTCCATTCTACTCTATTCATTATTTCATATTCTATTCTATTCTATTCTATTCTACTCTACTCTACTCTATTCTGTTCTGACTGTTGCCCATGGTCACACAATGGACGTTCAAATATTTGGCAACTGACTCATATTGTGACCTTTCGAGGGGAAGGCAGATTCACTTAACAACCCTGTTACTAACTGCGCAACTGCAGTGATTCCCTTAACAGCTGTGGCCTAGAAAGGTCGTAAAACGGGGCAAGAGTTCGCTTCCCTCTCTTGCCTATTGAGGGGATATTTGGGGTTCCACTGCGGCAGAAGGACCGACTTCCCTGTAGGTTGAGCAAACGGGACGTCTATAGATTTTTAAAGTCTAGTTCTTCCTACCTAGCTTTCTCCTTCCTTCCCTTTTTTTTTTCCTACCAGCCCTTCCTACCAGAAAGATTTTTTTAAAATGATTAAGGAAGCACGTCGGCACCCCCCCACGCCTCATTAACTTAAGAAATTACCCCTGAATGTTGCGATAACTATGAAAATTACTGGTTATTTCTGGGCATTAAGGATGTTCGGGAAGAATGCTCCACCAGTGACTGATTAGCTGTAATGGAGAATAATGGCTACAAGACCGTAATAGCTAGAAGCAACGTTACTCCAACTGCTTCAGGATTTCTTCTAGGTGGGGAGTGGTGAGACAAAAAAATAAACCGCTGGAAGACCCACTCTCTGGGAAGAGGCATCTCTTGGCCTCAGTTACTCAGTGAGTAAGGGGTGAGAAGGGACAGGGAAAGAGAAGGAAAAATAATAACAACAACAACAACAGAGTTGGAAGGGACCTTGGAGGTCTTCTACTCCAACCCCCTGCCCAGGCAGGAAACCCTACACCATTTCAGACAAATGGTTATCCAACATCTTCTTAAAAATTTCCAGTGTTGGAGCATTCACAACTTCTGGAGGCAAGTAGTTTCACTGGTTAATTGTTCTCACTGTCAGGAAATTTCTCCTTAGTTCCATGTTGCTTCTCTCCTTGATTAGTTTCCACCCATTGCTTCTTGTCCTGCCTTCAGGTGCTTTGGAGAATAGTTTGACTCCCTCTTCTTTGTGGCAACCCCTGAGGTATTGGAACACTGCTATCCTGTCTCCCCTAGTCCTTCTTTTCATTAAACTAGACATACCGCTAGTCCAAATAGAAATGGCCCGCTACGGCAGCGGTCGCCAACTGGTGGCCCACGAGAAAATGTTGGTGGTTCGCAGACAAATTATTTGCATTTTTTTATATTGCACTAAATCAGGGGTCCTGGGGCGGATACTTGCAGTGAATGTTTGTGTTGCTGCAGAGAGTCTCCCCCTTTGGGGTCTCTTTGTGTGGGTTGGAGGGGGGCATAAATTCTGACTTGGGGTCTGCTTCGGCCTCCTGGTGTGGGGCTTTGGGCGAAGGCTGGAGGGAAGTACCACTGGTGGCAAAGAGCCGGAGGGCCTTGTTCCAGTGGGACTGCATCATGGCCTGGAACTGGCTGACCATCTCAGCCTGCTGAGCCTCCACACGCCGGGCCCTGGCCTTGCACTCCCACAGGTCTTCCCTCTGCTTGGAAAGCCTATGCTCCTAGTCCTCAGTGAGGTGCTTCTGCTGAGCCTCCTTCTCGGCCAGATTCAATTTGAACTGAGCTGTTTTGCCAACTCTTTCTCGTGGTGGCTGCTTAGCTCCAACAACTGCTTCCTCTTGGGGCCCTAAGGAGCCCGGGCGGGGAGGGATCAGGGGTTGGGAGGGGAGGGGCAAGTAGACGCTGGCGAGGCGCCGCTCGACGTAACATCAAGTTGGCCACGCCCACCCAGATAGTCATTAAGCAGATCATATTAGTGGTCCGCGGGATTTGAAATTATGAATTTAATGGTCCCTGAGGTCCGAAAGGTTGGTGACCCCTGGTCTAGGGTAAGACCTGAACTTCTGCAGATCTTTCAGGATGTCCATCAAAGGTGGCTGAGCAAACCAGGGCTCATGGAAAGGTGGCGACCGTCCCACCAGCTTCAGGCCAGGTCTCCGTTTCTCACCATGCCTGAATGTGTTTAGCCGAGTTGGGCCAGAGAGCAAAATGTGGTTTTCGTGTCTTCTTGACAGAAGAAGACACTAAAAGAAGCCCAGGTTCATGAAGAGCAAACGAGGCCAAGTAGAGTTATGGGCCCTTTCCTTAAGTAGGCGCTTCTAGCACCAACACAACCAGATCAGGGATCAAGGATCTCCTCTTTTTCCTCTTCCGCGTACTCTATAGTTGCCATGTACTCACTAGGGCTGATGACGTTATTTAGTTGGGTCATGAAACGTCTGCAAGAAAACCACCAAGCTCAGCAAGGCACCAAGGACCCCACAGCCCTCCTCCTCCTCCTCTCTGCAAACCCTACTCCCTTCTGCCACTGATGATGCTACCTAGTTGGGTAAATGAAATGTCTACAAGAAAACCACCCAGCTCAGAAAGTACCAAAGACCCCACAATCCTTCCCTCCTCTCCTCCTCCTTCTCCTCTACACAAACCCAGTTCCTTTTTAGCACTGCTGAGGTTACCCCGTCATGATGTCACCTAGTTGGGTAACGAAACATTTGCAAGAAAACCACCAATCTCAAGAGAGCACTACTACTACTGTTTTCCTGCAGACGTTTCATTACCAAACTAGGTAACATCATCAGAGCTAGAGCAGGGAGTGGGGTTTGCTCTCTGGATTAGCAATTTCCATTCCCTTCCAATACTGATGATGTTCTCTAGTGTGGTAATGAAACATCCACAAGAAAACCACCGAGCTCAGAGAGCACCAGGGATGACTCCTCCTCCTCCTCCTTTTCCACCTTTTCCTTTCTGCAAACCCTACTCTCTTCTAGCACTGATGATGTTCCCTAGTTTGGTGATAAGACGTCCACAAGAAAACCACCAAGCTCAGAGAACACCAAAGATGACTTCTCCTCCTCCTCCTCCTCCTCCTCCTCCTCCTTTCTGCAAACCCTACTCTCTTCTAGCACTGATGATGTTCTTTAGTTTGATAATCAGATGCCTGTAAGAAAACCAGCAAGCTCAGAGAGCACCAAAGATGACTCCTCCTCCTCCTCCTCCTCCTCCTTTCGGCAAACCCTACTCTCTTCTAGCACTGATGATGTTCCCTAGTTTGGTAATGAGATGTCTCCAAGAAAATCAGCAAGCTCAGAGAGCACCAGGGATGACTCTTCCTCCTCCTCCTCCTTTCTGCAAACCCCACTCTCTTCTAGCACTGATGATGTTCCCTAGTTTGATGATGAGACATCCGCAAGAAAACCACCAAGCTCAGAGAGCACCAAGGACCCCCTCGTTTCAACCCTGACCGACAAAGGATTCTCCTTCCATCGATACTCACTTTGTTTACTTTGCCGACTGGAAGGACAGCCTTCTGCGGATCGTTCTTAGCCGAGACGTACCTCTGCCGGCAATCCTGGTCAAACCGAGAAGATTGGGGGACGGCTCCATCTTTAGAGACCGTCGTCCTTTTGCCTTCGTGCTTCGGCCTCGCGGCGCCCCCCAATGACCCGGTCATCGTTTGGGTAGCCGTGTCCTTCACTTCCACTTTTGACGATTCGGTCTCCACGTTCAACTCGCCTGCGCTTTCGACGTCCTCTTGGCCAGGGGTGGGTTGTGGCTCACCTTGTTGCTTCAGGGAGTTGTTGGCTTGCATAAGCTGTTCGAGTTCAGCTCTCAGCTGAATAATCAGCTGCTTAAGATCCCCAGCCTCTTTATCCTCCAGATCATCGCTTAAACTGTCTCGATCAGCGATCTTTTGAGGCTCTAACGGCTCGTTTGCAGTTTTGCTCTGTCCTTGACTGCTTCTTTATGCAGAGAGCCGAGACGGGAGGAGGAACGGAGGGAGAAAAATAACAACAAAAAAAAACATTTCTAAGAAAACAAATTCACCGGTTGCAAAAACAGTTTCCAGGCCTCATCATAAAGCTGGAATGAATTCCTTTTTTTATTCATGTCAACCACCTCAAAGAGAGTCAGATGAGAGGGCGGAAGATTAGCAAAAACAGTAGGATTTGCTTTTTTAAAAAAAGAAATAATAATAACAGAGATTCAGAAACAAACTTAATCCGACCGTTATCGAGAAATGATTACGTATAATTTGGCGAGAGTTTAAAAATAAAATAGCAGGCTGGTCAAAAAAAAAAACCCCGTTTGATGGAAGCTGCTGTTTTCCCCTAGAAAATGGGAATTATTTTCTCACTTATCACAGTCGGGCAGGTTTTTGGAGGGACAGAGGGCAGAGAGGAACCAAAAGCGCTCCAGAGGCACCAAAATAACTTTGCTGTTTTTCCAAAATAATGTTCTGACCTGGGTTTCCTTAGAAAGCACACAGTACAGTCTTAGCCCTGGCAAACCTCTTTTATTCATACGGCTGTGAATTATTGCCATTCACAGTCCAAAAGGCTTCTCAAACAGTCTTTCAGGGGAATGTTTATAAACACCCACCTTATCTCCCTTGGAATGCTGCCAGAGAACTAATTGCCAAACGCAGAGCAAGACCAAACTTAGCACAGAGTCAAACAGAACTTTCCAAAGCTTTAACTGACCACATTAACTAATTGCTTCCTGCAAAAGCTCACAACCTGTTCGCTCCTCTTTTATATCTTATGGGAGGGGCCAATCATCTCCAAGCCTTACTCCCAAGTCGACCCTGTTTTCTTAATTGTTCTTATAAGACCCGGTCTTATTTTCAGGGAAACGCGGGTATAATAAATTACTGACTTAATTTTACATGTCTTAACTGCAGCTAGAATTGTATTTGCACAATAATGGAAAAGTGAAGTGATCCCAACAGAGGAAATTGTAATTAAAAAAATATTAGAATGTGCAGAAATGGATAGATTAACGCTTAAAATTAAGGGAAAAGAAGAAACTGAGTACTTTTAAACATGGGACTTATTTTATCAATGGCTCACCAATAAAAATAGAAGTTAGAAATATGGGAAATACAAGAGAAGGACTAATTGCATAAAGAAGATCTTTTTAAATATTAAATATTTAAATATATTTAAATATTAAATATTAGGATTACTATGAGATTAACACCAATGTGATGGATATTACTGTGAATATTATGATTATTATTTCTCAAATTTATTTGTACTCAGACAACACACTGTTAAAACTAGAAATGGAATGGAAATCTCTTTTATATATAATAAAAAACTTTTTAAAAGCTGGGGGGGAAAAAACCCCAATTCCAGTAACAACCACAGCGATCCACTTAACAACTTGAGCGAGAAAAGTAATAAGATGAGGCAAAGCTTGTTTAGCGACGGCCTCGCTTAGTGAGAGAAACTTCAGCCTCAGCTGTGATCAGAAGTTTGCACAGCAGAACCTTAGCGGTCTGCAATCTCTCCAGACAAAAAGAGAAACTCATTTCCTTAGCTTGCAATTCTTCCTCATTCGGAGATGAACAAACTTTTTATAGGCCTGGAGCGTCTTTTTCAAAGGCATCGTTTGACATGGGTGGTCTCACCTGCTCGCCCCCCCCCCCCAGAGGAAGCATCTTCCCCCCACCACCACACACCCCGAATCGCCAGGAAGGAAATTCGCTCCATAAACGAAGACTGACAATGGAGCAAAACTCCACGTCTCCTAATGACTTAATTGCAAGAAGGGCTGAAACCTTTCCGAAGGCAGCTAGCATAATTTCTCCCAGGTAAATTAGAGAGAGGGCAATTATCTCCCTTTGTCTTTAAAATGCAACGGCTTCCTTCAGAAGGAGGACATTAAATTTACATTTACTGACAAAGAAATAAAGGGAGACTAGTATAGATCTATTTCAAGCTATTTAGCTCTCATCAGCTAGCCATACCCTTCTGGGATTCGAACCTGGGTTTGCTTGCATATTAGGCAGATGTATTAACCACTAAGCCACAGGTTCTCCTCGCTTTGTCAGCTGTACTGACAAAGGGTCAGGCTAGCTGATGAGAGCTAAACAGCTTGAACTAGATCTATACTAGTCTCCCTTTATTTCTTTGTCAGTAAATATAAATTTAATACAAAATAGTTTATCGTGTAAGCAACTGCCTGTGAGGGCTCCTGGATTGGGGCTGAAAGGCGAAAGGGAAGAAGTATGCTCCCTCCCATATTTGGGTAGACCAGGTTGATTCGATAGGAAAAAACCCACTTAATCTTTCCCCTGATACAACTGACAAAGGGAAGAGAACCTGTGGCTTAGTGGTTAATACATCTGCCTAATATGCAACCAAGCCCAGGTTCAAATTCCAGAAGGGTATGGCTAGCTGATTATATATATATATACATACACACACACACACACACACCGTGTTTCCCTGGAAATAAGACCCTGTCTTATATTTTTTGAACCTCGAAATAAGTGCTTGGCCTTATTTTCGGGGAGGTCTTATTATTTTCGGGCATGTGGAGCAAGATGGGGCTCCTCTTGCCGTCTTACCTGATTTCCACATCTGTTTCCCTAACCCTAACCAGAGGAAATGGTGGGGACCAGCTGTGCATGCATTTAAATATTTTCAGGAAGGGCTTATTTTCGGGGAGGGCTTATTTTTGGGGGAGGGCTTATCATCAGGGGATGTCTTATTTTCGGGGAAACACTGTATGTGTGTAGATAGATAGATAGATAGATAGATAGATAGATAGATAGATAGATAGATAGATAGACAGACAGACAGACAGACAGACAGACAGACAGACAGAGGCAGACAAATATAACAGATGATAGAGATAGATAGATAGATAGATAGATAGATAGATAGATAGATAGATAGATAGATAGATAGATAGATAGACAGACAGACAGACAGACAGACAGACAGACACAGATAGACTGAGATATAGATGATATATATATATATATATATACATATATATTTGTTTTCTGAGGGTGCTTCTGGGAGCAAGAAGCACGAAGCTGAAGCCTGAAGATGACGAATGAGACTATATATATATATATATAGAGAGAGAGACAGACAGATAGACAGACAGACAGATAGATAGATATATATATATATATATATAGAGAGAGAGAGAGAGAGAGAGAGAGAGAGAGAGAGAGACAGAGAGAGAGAGACAGAGAGAGAGAGAGACAGACAGACAGACAGACAGACAGACACAGGCAGACAAATAGATGATAGATAGATAGATAGATAGATAGATAGATAGATAGATAGATAGACAGACAGACAGACACAGATAGACAGAGATATAGATGATATAGATAGATAGATAGATAGATAGATAGATAGATAGATAGATAGATAGATAGATAGATAGAATGAATGAATGAATGAATGAATGAATGAATGAATGAATTTATTTTCCATTTAAAAAAACATAAACATTTCATCTCGCCTTACGTAGTGTGTCATCTGGGTACAAATATTTCTCTGCAACATCCACAAATTATATACAATGAACAATTATACCTTGTGCAACTCTTCATTTCCTTCATAACTTATCTTCTAATAAAAATACAATAGTAACATTAAACAGGGTTATTCTCATCATACCCATGTTATCAATGGCCATTTTATTCTTATCTGAAAGTTATGACAAAGAAAAATACATAATTTAATCATTCATGTATTAACAGCAGCTGGAATTGTATACACACACTATTGGGAAGGCGAAGAGATGGTGATTACGAAACTATTAGAATGTGCAGAAATGAATAGACAAACACTGGCAATTAAAAGAGAAAGAACAAACTGATCGTTATATGATACGGGAAGCATTTTACCAATGGTTAGAGAATAAAAAAGGAAATTGGAAATAAAGGAAGAAGACAATAAGAAGAATAGAAAATACATTAAGGTAGAAATGGCTATGTCTTGAGATGCTCACTCACCGAGATCCAAATTCTGCCGCTCCACTTGCCTTCAGGAAGCACACGGGCGAAGGATTGTCTTCCAGAGTATCACAAATCTTGGCCGCTGGGCTCTCTTCAAAGTATTTGCTGGCGACCGGCTCGGGTTCAAACTCCGCTGGGTTCCGAGTCTTGTAGGGTTGATCCAAAGAATCCAAAGGAATGATCTGATGGAAAGAGGGGGGGAGGGAGGGAGGGGAAAATGCCTTGGTCTTTGGCTGGTGGAAAGGAAACGTGTACGACACCTGTCCATCAATCTAGAGACAGGATAAGTTGAGGATAGCCACCAACACTGGCCAAAGAGAAAGACTCTGTAATAATAGTTTTTTAAGCGGAAGCAGTATGCTCCGTCCCATATTTGGGTAGACCAGGTTGCCCTGATAAAAAACACTTAATCTCTCCCCTGGTGTAGCCGACAAAACTAGGACAGCCCGTGGCTTAGAAGTTAATACATCTACCTAATATGTAAACAGCCTGGGTTTGAAGCCCAGAAGGGAAATGCCCGTTGATGGGTGTCTCCTTGGGAGGGATGGGATGGGAGAGGGGAAGGGAGGGGAGAGAAACAGAAGAAAAGGCTAAAGGGAGAAGAAGGGGAAGAAGGGAGAAGGGGAAGACGGGAGAAGGGAGAAGAAAGAAAGGAGAAGAAGGGAGAAGAGAGAAGAGAAGAAAGGAGAAGGGGAAGGGGAAGAAGGGAAAAAAGAGGAGGGAGAAGAGAGAAAGGAGAAGAAGGGAGAAGAGAGAAGAAGGGAGAAGGGGAGGGGAGGGAAGGGAAGGGGAGGAACACTAGTAGAGTAATGACAAAAGAACTGGAGTTATTTCCTCCTGTCAACCTGTAACTTCTGTGTGGCATACATGGGATTGTAAACGCATAAATCCTTGCAGGTCACTAATCTTCACGCCATTAAGTGGGGCTAAGCTTCAAACACAACCAACTTCACCTATTCTTGAAGGACCATCCAAGCAATTCTCTAGAACCGTGATTGATTGATTGATTGTTTAAATTTCTATACCGCCCTTCTCCCAAAGGACTCAGGGCGGTTTACAGCCAAAGTAAAAGAACTGTGATTGATTGATTGATTGATTGATTGATTGATTGATTGATTGTTTAAATTTCTATACCGCCCTTCTCCCAAAGGACTCAGGGCGGTTTACAGCCAAAGTAAAACAATTAATACAAAAATTAAAACCAGTTTTAAAAGGAAAATTTAAAATTGGCTGAACACTTAAAACCAATAAAAACCCCATTATTAAAACCCCATTAGGCCAGTCCTGCGCGATGGAACAGAAAAGTTTTCAGCTCGCGTCGAAAGGTCCGAAGATCAGGGAGTTGGCGGATACCTGGTGGTAGCTCGTTCCAGAGGGTTGGTGCCCCCACAGAGAAGGCCCTCCCCCTGGGTGTCGCCAGCCGACATTGTCTGGCCGACGGCACCCTGAGGAGACCCTCCCTATGGTCGATGGGAAGTTGCCGGTAGCAGCAGGCGGTCCCGTAAGTAACCCGGTCCTATGCCATGGAGCGCTTTAAAGGTGGTAACTAACACCTTGAATTGCACCCGAAAGACCACCGGAAGCCAGTGCAGCCTGCGCAAGGCAGGTGTTATATGGGAGCAATGAGTCGTTCCCTCTATCACCCGCGCTGCCGCATTCTGAACCAGTTGGAGCCTTCGGGTGCTCTTCAAGGGGAGCCCCATGTAGAGAGCGTTGCAGTAGTCCAGTGATGGCGAACCTATGTCACGCATGCACGACAATCAGCTGTGCAATTTGCGTGCGTGGCAGTGCCAAAAACCAGTGTGCATATGCGCGTCAGCCAGCTGATTGTCGGCCGTGCATGCACGCTAGAACCCGGAGGTTCAGCTTTTCCGCAGTGTGGCCCTGACGAGCAGGCGCATGCGCGTGATGTTTCCACGCAACCTTTTCGGCCCTCGGTGCCGAAAAGATTCGCCATCACTGCTCTAGAATTTAGTAGCATCGTACCACCACCACCCCCACGCCCAAGGACCCTTAAAAAACAGGCCGCCAGTCTTTCTTGAAAGACTATACACTAGAAAAATATATTTTAGAATGGAAAATGTGGATTGATTATATTCAAAATAAGTATCAGATAAAAAAATATCGAATAGCATATGAGTAAATTTAGGAAATATTTTGTATTAGATATATTTCTGAAGGAGAGGGGAATTGAGAGTGTGATTAAGTGTGGAGAGACTAGAGATTATAATTTAGGAATTATTTTAGATTATGATTGTTAGTTTTGATACCCTGCATTTTGTTCTGGGAAGTCGGGGTGGGGGGTGGGGGGTAAGGAGGAGGGGAATTGGGGGGGGTTTGGTAGAGATGGAGTGATGGTTAATGTACAGGGATTATTGAAGATGTATAAATATAATTAATGTAGGGTCGGGTCTGCCTAGTTACCATTTTAGAACGGTGAGGAGGGAGAAAAGAGGAGAGAGTAGGAGATAGGAAAGAGGAGAAGAGGAAGGAAGAGGGGTAGAAGAGGGAGAAGGAAGGTGTAGGGTGGAGGGAGGAGAGGATGTAGATAAGAGAAGGAGAGGAAGGTCTGGAAAGCAGAAGAAGGTAGAAGAGGGAAGAGTGTTAAAAAGGGGGGTGGTGACTGGGCAAGCCCGACTAATTGTATATAACTGTACATTGGATGAATTATTCGATATGATTGTAAAAATAAAACTTTTTATAAAAAAAAAAAAAAAAAAACAGGCCGCCAGGCCAATCAACTCCCACCTCACTCAGTGTTTCCCGACGGTCGCAACTCGGCGCGCTCGCCTCTTCGTCAGAAGCCTCCAGCAAAGTCTGACTTTCCTCCGTCTGTTCAAGAAGCTACACAAAAGTGTGGAATGAGATGAAAAAAAGGCTGCATTGGTCAAAGGAAACCAGGTGATATGACGCATGTACAAACGAGTAATGTCTTTTTTTTTTTTTTTTTTTTTAAAGGAGGACAGAGACACGCCTGTAAACAAAATAACAGATTTGAGGTTATTCAGTATCGGCGCCGTCCCAAAAGATAGCAATAACAATAGCACTTAAGACGTATATATTGCTTCACAGTGATTTTACAGCCCTCTCTAAGCGGTTTATAGAGTCGGCCTCTTGCGCCCAACAATCTGGGTCCTCATTTTACCCACTTCGGAAGGATGGAAGGCTGAATGAACCTTGAGCCGGTCAGGATTGAACTGCTGACTGTGGGCATAGTTAGCCTGCAACACTGCGTTTTAATCACTGTGCCACCATAGCTCTTAGATAGATATAGATGGATGGATGATAGATAGATAGATAGATAGATAGATAGATAGATAGATAGATAGATAGATAGATAGATAGATAGATAGATAGATAGATAGATAGAGATAATAGACAGACAGACATAGAGACAAAGCCATAGCCCTTAGACTTATATCCCACTTCACAGTACTTTTCCAACCCTCTCTAAGCGGTTTACAGAGTCAGCCTCTTGCCCCCAACAATCTGGGTCCTCATTTTACCCACCTCGGAAGGATGGAAGGCTGAGTCAAACTTGAGCCTGATGAGATTCGAACTGCCAAATTGCAGTCAGTCGGCAGTCAGCAGTTGTAGTACTACATCTCTACACTCTAACCACTGCGCCACTGCCAGGATACAAAATACTAAAGATACACTGCCAAGATACAAAAATACTAAATACTAAAAAATACTAGTCTAGGGAAGAGAAGGACCAGGGGAGAGAGGATAGCAGTCTTCCAATACTTGAGGGTCTGCCACAGAGAGGAGGAAGGGGGTCAAGCTATTTTCCAAAGCACCCGAAAGCCAGACAAGGAATAATGGATGGAAACCGAACAAGGAGAGATTCAACCTGGAAATAAGGAGAAATTTTCTGACCATGAGAACTATCAACCCATGGAACAAATGTTGCCTTCAGAAGTTATGGGAGCTTCATCACTGGAGGCTTTCAAAAATAGATTGGACTGCCATCTGTCAGAAATGGTGTAGGGTCTCCTGCTTGGGCGGAGGGGAGGGGGTTGGACTAGATGACCTACAAGGTCCCTTCCAACTCTCTTAATTTGTAATCGGTAATCTCTACATTTGCCGGAATTCCTTGGTACGTTATAGCATTTAGCGTTTAATGGAAACTTTACCAGGCGCCGCTTAAGCTAAACCGATTCTCCGGAGAGCCATTTCCCCTGCTCGCTTAATGAAATTCCAATAAAATTAAGTGAGCAGCTCTCCCAAAGTTTGATTTTGAAAGAGGTTCTGCTGCCAGGCAAAGAAAAGAGGAGATGCTACCCGTCTTGAACCCCTTAGGCCTTTCTGGATTGCTACAGGATTCATTAATCAACCCACGTTTCTTTTCTTTTTTTTCCCTGGGAAGGACACATTTGGTTTCTCTTTCCAGTGTTTTAAATCTGTCTGCAGAATTCACCACCGGAACAGCGGGAGATTCACAGCTCTGCCTTTCTCCCCAAAATGTAAAATTCTTTATAAACTTAAGAAAGCTTGGAGGTTTCTCTAAGAAAGGTTAATTTTCTGCATTCTGGGATGCATTTAATTTAAAGATTTATTTCCACCGGGTCACGTTGAACCTCCATAATCCCTCGCGCGCTGAGAGTAAATTGTTCTGGTGGGTTGTGATTAAGATTGGATTAAGATTAACAGAGATGGAAGGGATCTTGGAGGTCATCTAGTCCAACCGCCTGCCCACGCAGGAGACCCTACACCATTCCTGACGAATGGCAGTCCAATCTCTTCTTGAAAGCCTCCAGTGATGAAGCTCCCACAACTTTTGAAGGCAGCTTATGTTCCATGGGTTGATTGTTCTCATGGTCAGAAAATTCCTCCTTATTTCCACCATGTTGAATCTCTCTTTGGCCAATTTCCATCCAATATTCTTTGTCTGACCTTCGGGTGCTTTGGAAAAATAGCTTGACCACCACCACCCCCTCCTTTCTGTGGCAGCTCCTCAAATATTGGAAGACTGCTATCATGTCTCCCCTTCTCCTTCTCTTCGCTAGACTAGCCGTGCCAGTTCCTGCATCTATTCATTTTATGTTTTAGCCTCCAGTCCCCTAATCCTCTTGGTTGCTCTTCTTTGCACTCTTTCTAGAGTCTCAACCTCTTTTTTATAGTGTGGTAACCAAAACTGGATGCGGTATTTTAGGTGTGGTCTTACTAAGGCTTTATACAGTGGTACCTCGTGTGATCTTGATTGTATCTCTCTGTTAATGCAATTTAGGATGGCGTTGGCTTTTCTGGCTGCCGCTGCAGACTGCTGGCTCATATTTAACTGGTTGTCCACTAAGACTCCAAGATTTCTTTCACACTTGCTGCTATTAAGCTTGGTGTCACCCAGTCTATATGTCTCCTTTTGGTTTTTCTTGCCTAAGTGTAAGACTTTACTTTTCTCGTTAGGCCCAGTGTGTTCAAGTTAGAATTTCGTTAGGCCCAGTGTGTTCAAGTTTGTCAAGATCCATCTGGATCTTGAGCCTAGAGATAGAGTGTTGGCTATCCCTGCCAGCTTAATATCATCCACAAATTCTCTGCAAAAGTGGACGGGTGCCTGAAGTCACACGAGATCATGGTCCTCCCCAGAACCTTTCACTCTCGGGACACAAAAACCATTTGCAAGCTGATCAGATGCAGGAAGCGAAATCTTCCCGCTCTCAAAGAAACCGCGTCGGAGAGGAGACAGATCTCCACATGGTACGTGAGTCCGGCGTGGCAGGATGGGGATGGGGGAAGCAATTGTGGGGAGCATGAGGTATGTCGATGGGTCAGGGGAGTCCTGAGATACCTCGTGCGCTTAATGTCCTGCACATTTGATTAGCGAATGCATGGGTGAAAGCAGGGAGTGATCACATTCAAGTTACAAGATTCATGTTGTGTCTGCACCCCCTGAGCCGGCCCTGCTGCCAGAAAGTGACTTGGACAGTGAGGGGGAAGAGCCATCAGGACTTACCTCAGGAGCACCGGCTTCTCTGGCTCAGCTCCAGGAGCCAGAAGCAGGCCAGGTGAAAGAGATAACGAGGCCTCCATCCCCTGACTCTTCCCCCCCCCCGCCATGCTGCAGACCCAGCTGACAGCAATCAGGCATGGTTGAATCCTAGGTTTCGTAGGCAGAAGAGGAGGGAACAACAGAAGCAAGGGTGGGGCAGGCCTAGGAAGGGCTGAATCATGGAGCCACACCCCACAGGATATAAAAGGCAGCCAGAGCTGGTGTGTCTCTTTGTAACAGGCAAATCCACTGATTGACTAGAGCTGAAGTTTGTGACTCACCAGCGTCGTGCAAAATAACGAGGGCTCTTGACAGACGCTGGCTCTTTTGTCGCCAGAGCTGATAGTGCCGGCTAATTAAGCCATCATTCGGATGGAGGCGGAGGAGGACAGAACAATTCACTCCAACGAATCCTCGGGTTTACGAATGTACAAATTCGTAACTTGAGGATTACCTGTAGTATTTTTTTTTAAAAACGGGGAGAGGGGGGAAGAGAAGACTTTGACAAAGGGACTGGGGTTGCCCAAGGCAGCTCCTGTGGCGAACTCTGAATGCAATCTCAATTCTCGGCAGCTTCCGCTTCGGTTGCTGGCAAGAGGGAGAAAATGTCAACTCTGCCTTGAAATTTCTCGACTGTGTCAAGGATTCAGCCTGCTTAGATCAATGACATTTCTTACATCCAGCCCGTGCTCTTAATGGATGGCTCGCACCAAAGGTGCTTGGCCGATTTCACACTCATGTTGGCAAAGCTGCAGAAAAGGACATGAGGAGGAAATGATTTGATCTTCCTTCCGGCTGACTCGGTCTTCCAACTCTTTGGGCAAGCAAGGTGGGTGAAGGGACCGCCAAGGTGGTCCTTGTTTTGATGGGGGTTCAAAGCAGCATTTTAGAAGAAAGGGACAGGGCCTGTGTGCTCAGCGGCTCCTTTCCAGAATGAGCAGGTATAACAGGATAACTGTTGTGGCCTGTCAGCTGCCAGCAGAGCTGGCGGCAGACTCAGACAGTGAGGAGGTTGGGGAGTAACTTGAGCCAGTTCTGGAGTCGAGGGAAGACTCTGATGGATGCTCTGCATCGGACGCAGCGATAGAGCTAGGGCCGTCTGACATTTCCCAGCCACCGGAGATGCAGCTGCCTTTGGAGGCAGAGATGAGTGAGGAGGAAGAAGAGCTGGGGCCTGTTCCAGATGTACGTATGCGCAGAGCAGTTAGGAGAGAACAATGGAGAACAAGGAGTTGACTCTGGAAGCAAAGCACACATGGATGCTGAATGGTGCCTCCCTGGCTGGGGAATAAATAGAAGGAAAGGCGGAGCGGTTGTTGTAGGAGACAACCGTTTGTATTTCTGAAGATTTTGCTCATTGTGTTCCGTGCATCAAAGACTGCTTGCCAGAACTTCATTTGCAGCCTTTCGGCTGGGAGCTCAGGGCCTTGCAATTATCGCAAGGAACTGATAAGGTCTGTTACTGCAGTTAACTCCTTGAAGGACTCTTGCCTGGATTTTTCGGTGGGGGAATGCCATTAATTCACAAGAGGTAAATAAAGAGGGGGTTTTTTTGTGACAAGGAAGTCTGTTTCTTGCTTCTGCTAAGGCTGGGTCAGAACAATAAGAGAGATGGAAGGGACCTTGGAAGTCCTCTACTCCAACCTCCTGCCCTACATCATCCCAGACAAATCTCTTCTTAAAATCCTCCAATAATGGAAGGCCCACAATTTCTGGAGGCCTGTCCTTCCACTGATTAATTGTTCTCCCTGTCAGGAAATTTCTCCTTCGTTCTAGGTTGCTTCTCTCCTTGATTAGTTTCCATCCGTTGCTTCTTGTCCTGCCTTCAGGGGCTTTGGAGTTCACTTTGGCCAAAACGTTGGGAAAATACACATTTCCATGTCACACCGAGTCTCAGCTTCTGCTCGATGGCAGTCAAACTGTCAAATTTCCTTCCCCCCCCCCGAAAACACACACACACACACACACACACACACACAGAGCTCAAGGTGAAGAGAAGGGCTTCCAGGATCGATCGGTCTTGTTCAAACGATCCCCCAGTGGCCAAAAACCTTGAGAAGGTGCTTTTCCCCGACGATACGCCGCATTTCGCAGCCAACCGGAGGGTCCCCCGAGGGTGGACTCAGCACAAAGAGCTGCCGGTTTGTAAGCAGATGTTTGGAGAGAGAAAAAGCAAAGCTTTTCATTCTTGGGAGAGCAAAATCGGTCCAGGTGTTGCAGGTCCCCCAAGGAGATGGAAGTTATGAAGGACTTAAAGTAAGGGGTTAAAAGGATTGCTACCTTGCACTCTTTCTAGAAAGCTGGGGTGGGGGGAGAAGAGAGTGTAGGCTCAGCAGGTTTAAAAAGAGCTGAGGAAACAGCTTAGCTTGGCCACAATTGATAGAAAAACACATTCCTAACGAAGGATACCCAGATATTTTTGGATGAGGGCCAGCCTGACTTAAGAATAAACGCCATTATCAGAGGCCTATGCCAATTCAATGTCCGAATTTTAATTTAGACCAGGTGGTAAGACTCAAGACCGAGGAAGATGCGAAACTAAATACACTGATTTTTTTTTCTGCAAAATTAATAAGTATGATATATAGAGTGAGGTCCTACAAGATCTCAAAGTCTCTGTGTCCCTCCGAGCTTGATAGCTTCAAAACTATCAAGACTATCAAGACTGTATGACTGTAACTTTGTTGCTGGTAATCCTTATGATTTATATTGATATATTGACCATCATTTGTGTTGTAAATGTTGTACCTTGATGAAGGTATCTTGTTCTTTTATGTACACTGAGAGCATATGCACCAAGACAAATTCCTTGTGTGTCCAATCACACTTGGCCAATAAAAAAATTCTATTCTATTCTATTCTATTCTATTCTATTCTAAGAAGGAATAGAATGGTTGGGATTGATGGACCAACTGCTAACACTTTTGGGTAACTTTCCCCCAGGGGCATCCAAACTTGGTGACTTTAAGACTTCTGGATTTCAACTCCCAGAATTCCCCAGCCAACAAGGGAGCTGAAGTCCACAGGTCTTAAAAGTTGCCAAGGTTAGATATCAAATAAGATCTGAGCAGGATGGGTTGCAATGCATCAACTCCAGAACACTCTGTCCAAGGTCCTGAAGTACATTTTTCCTATTCTTTCATCTCTCTGAGGATCATCAGTCTTCGAGCCTCTCCATGGATTAAAACAGGGCTTGGCAACCTTAAACACTCAAAGAGCCATAAAGCTCCTAACCGGAAGCCCCCCGTTCAATTCTGGAGCCAATCGGAAGTCCGGTTCCGCCATCATAGTCTTCTCCTAGCGTAGCATCCTTTTTCCTCTGCCAACCGGAAGTCCGATTCTTCCACCATAGAGTCTCCTCCCCTTTTTCCTCTACCTATCCTAACCGAAAACCCTATCAATTGTGGAGCCGACCGGCAACAGGGAGCTGCAGCAGAGGGATGAAAGAGCCACATGTGGCTCCAGAACCGCAGGTTGCCGACTCCTGGACTAAACCTAGACCAAAGGACCGCAACGTTGGTTCCCAAATTGGCTCCAGCAGCTACAACTCACCAGTGGAGCCAAGACACTTATTGGGATGAGAATTCAAGTCCTTTTAGCCACCACCCTAAGTGGAAATCGTGGGAATCCAAGGATCTCCTAACCTATCTCAGAGTTCAAGTGATGAGACAACATTTCTACTTAACCGAGAGAACGGCTTATGGGCAACATAAGAGACAGCCCTGCTTTAAGCATCCTTTGATTTGAACTTTTGATGCCCTAGGACAGCGGTTCTCAACCTGTGGGTCGGGACCCCGTTGGGGGTCGAATGACAATTTGCCAGGGGTCGCCTAAGACCATCGGAAATATGGGAAGTATACTTGCGAGTCAAAGAATCGCGCTCCAATGGTTGACTCCACAAGCCAGCTGCAGGCTCTTCAAATCGCTAGCCGAATTCGGCTTCAGGCGTGATGAATTAAAAAAGAGAGAAATCTTTGCTCTGATGTCTCCCTCTCAAGCCAGCTGCAATCACTCCCAATCGCTAGCCTAATCTGGCTTCAGGCGCCATAAACTTAATAGGGGAGGAGTCTCCGCTTTAATGCCTCCATCCTCAAGGCAATCGCAAGCAGTTCAGATCGCTAGCCAATACGGCTTCAGGCGCGATAAATTCAAAATGAAAATAATTTTATGGTTGGGGTCACCACATTGTGGGGAATTGTATTAAAGGGATCGCAGCACTATAAAGGTTGAGAACCACTGCCCTAGGACTTCAAAGGCTGTGAAATACTGGGTTGTTGTTTTTTTTACTTAATAGCCAGAAGAATATAGAATAATACAGAATAACACAGTTGGGTGTGTTTTCTTCTGCAGTGGGGCGGGGGGGACGCCTGTCAGCTTTGGAAGCCATACTAGGCCGAAGGCTTCCACACGCTGCCACTTTCTCCTGTGTGGGAAAGTAGGAGAAGAGGGATGGTGGTGGTACAAGGTGTCGTGTCCCACTCCTCCGCTGACGGCCAGGTCAGGGAAATCCGAATCTGGCGTGCCTCTGCAGCTCTGCCAAAGTCCTAGCAAAGTTCTCAAGGCAAGCAGGAGACCAGAAAGTGACTTCAGCAAGATAAGGTAGACTTTGCCTGACTCAGAGACTGCCAGAAAGCAGATCCTTTATATAGGCCATGGGGTGTGGCTCCATGACTCAGCACTTATCCAGGCCTGCCCCTCCCTTCCTTCTGTTGCTGCCGCCTATCAATTCTCCTGAAGCGAGGGTCACTCCAGTCTGCAGCTGTTGGTAATTGACCTTCCTCAGGCTCACATGCTGTGGGGGAGGGGGAGGGGTCTAGTTGCTCCGTTTGTCTGGGCATGGAGCCAGGGCTGGGGGCTGGAGGTGCTTCTTCTTCCTCAGCCTGTCTGGGCATGGAGCCAGGGCTGGGGCCGGGAGGCATGCTAGGACATTCCTCAGCGTTCGGAAGCAGATAAGAAGGCCCCGGCTGCGGGGAAAGCGGACGAGGCACAACACAAGGGGCCATTAACCGTAATAACATTCTTCCTGACGGTCAAGGTCAGGCCAAGACTGCATCTGGAGAAGGAGTGGTGGGAGTGATGCCTCGAGATGGGACGGTTTGGTGATTGGAGCACGTGATCGGCAGAGGAGTTAAGGTGGGGTGGTGGGGGTGGTCTGGGGTTTTGTACTACTGAGGAAAAACCCGGATCTCCAGATTCGGCGTTCATCCAGCTGTGCCAGCTTACCTGTACCAAGTAGCTTAAAAGAACTTTGAAAGATGTTTGCCTCGGAGTCTTTTCTGCAGGAGGGGGTTTTCTGGAACGCTGACAGGGAGGGGCCTTGGGGGGGGTCATCACCCTAGACCATTTCGGCCCTAGTGGCTAATCCAGTCTCTTCTTAAAAGCCTCCAGTGATGAAACACCCACAACTTCTGGGGGCAAGCCGTTCCACAGGTTCATCGTCCTCACTGTTAGGAAACTTTTCCTTAATTCCAGGTCACTTCTCTCCTTGATTCGTTTCCATCTATTATTTCTTGCCCTGCCCTCTGGTGCTTTGGAGCAGGGGTCTCCAACCTTGGTCCCTTTAAGACTTGTGGACTTCAACTCCCAGAGTCCCTCAGCCAGCTTTGCTGGCTGAGGAACTCTGGGAGTTGAAGTCCACAAGTCTTAAAGGGACCAAGCTTGGAGACCCCTGCTTTGGAGAATTGGTTGTCCCCCTCTTCTAGATACAGCTAGAAGATACCCACAGAGAGGATTTCCTGCAGCGCCGCCTGGATCCCAGAAAACTTTCCGCAATTTTAAAACATCCCCTCAGGAAAAGAGTAAAAAATAATGGGTGAGGGTACCCCCTCCCCCCGCAAGGTGGTGCCTCCCTCTGTTTTCCCATCAACTGACAGCCTCCTTAATGCCAGCGTGCCAAGAGAGGGACGAGGTTGCACCCAGTGCCTGCACGACTTCATCAAGCCTGTAATCCACGGTCCAGTGGTTTTATGCCCTGAATCTGCTGGAAACAGTCAAAAAAAAAAACCCAAAAAAACCAGGTTCTGCAAGCTTCCTATTTTCCAGCTCTTTGAGTCAGAAGTCCAATTTAAGCACTCAAGGTAGGAAATGTCATTCTGGTGCTTGGTTTTTGATCCAGACAAAAAAACGAACCGACTTGGGCTTTTTTAAAAAAAAAATATATAAAATAAAAAAGAATGCAAGCAGTATACTTCCAGTGGATTAACCGGGCATCATGAATTATTAAAAACTGCCGCTGCGTTTTTAAACATTTGTGGATAGGATAGGATAGGATAGGATAGGATAGGATAGGATAGGATAGGATAGGATAGGATAGGATAGGATAGGATAGGATAGGATAGGATAGGATAGGATAGGAATAATGGAATGGAATAGAATAGAATAGAATAGAATAGAATAGAATAGAATAGAATAGAATAGAATAGAATAGAATAGAATAGGAATACGAACAGGAAGAGGATAGGATAGGATAGGAATAGGAAAGAATAGAACAGAATAGAATAAAATAGAATGGGATGGGATGGGATGGGATGGAATAGGAATAGGAATAGGAATAGGAATAGGAATAGGAATAGGAATAGGAATAGGAACAGGAATAGAATAGAATGAGGAGAGGAGAGGAGAGGAGAGGAATAGGAATAGGAAAGAATAGGATGGGATGGGATGGGATGGAATAGGAATAGGAATAGGAATAGGAATAGAATAGAATAGGAAGAGAAGAGAAGAGAAGAGAAGAGAAGAGAAGAGAAGAGAAGAGAAGAGAAGAGAAGAGAAGAGAATATGTGAGCTTCCTCCGTGGAAGCTTTCAAGAAGAGCCTGGACTGCCATTTTTCAGAAATGGGGTAGGGAGGGTCTCCTACTTGGGTGGAGGGTTGGACTAGATGACCTACAAGGCCCCTTCCAACTCTGTTAATCAAGGAGAGAAGTCGCCTGGAATGAAGGAGAAATTTTCCAACAGTGAGAACAATTAACCAGTGGAACAGCTTTTCTCCAGAAGTTGTGGGTGCTCCAACACTGGAGGTTTTTAGGAAAAGATTGGATAATCATTTGCCTCTGGACTGATATAGGATCTCCTGCTTGAGCAAGGGGTTGGACTAGAAGACCTCCAAGGTCCATTCCAACTGTTATTCTCTTATTTTTAACTGGTAGCTGCTGGACTTTCTTCTGAAGCCTTCAGCAATCATCTTGCAAATCCAAGGAAATTGTGCACATTGGATTAACCTCTATTCTGCAATAGGGGTTCTGCAACCCAACAAGACAGACACAGACTTCAGGGGATCATTAGAACTGCAGAAAAAACAAGTGCTACCAACCTGCCTTCCATTGAGGACTTGCGTACTGCACGAATCAAAAAGGGGGCTGTGAAAATATTTACAGACCCCTCGCACCCTGGACATAAACTGTTTCAACTCCTACCCTCAAAACGACGCTATAGACTGCACACCAGAACAACTAGACACAAGGACAGTTTTTTCCCGAACGCCATCACTCTGCTAAACAAATAATTCCCTCAACACTGTCAAACTATTTATTAAATCTGCACTACTATTAATCTTCTCATCGTTCCTATCACCCATCTCCTTCCACTTATGACTGCATGACTGTAACCTTGTTGCTTGTATCTTTATGATTTATATTAACTGTTTCCTAATATGGTTTGATTGCTTATTTGTATCCTATGAGTATCATTAAGTGTTGTACCTTATGATTCTTGACGAATGCATCTTGTCTTTTTATGTACACTGAGAGCATATGCACCAAAGACAAATTCCTTGTGTGTCTAATCACATTTCGCCAATAAAGAAACCTTCCCTTCTCTTCCCTTCCCTTCCCTTCCCTTCCCTTCCCTTCCTTCCTTTCCTTTTTTTACTGGCACACCCTAAAAGCTATCAAAACCACATTTATAATAATCATTAATGATAGGAGCCAAAATTCTTCATGATCAAGGCTTAGCTTGAACGCATCTGCTTAACTTTACAGTCGATCTCCATTAATCCTCCCTTAAAAAAGGATAATTTTTTGTTTCTTGATTATCCACAGTTCCCTTTTCTAAAAGACGACCTACAGCGGGAATATTCCAAAGTTGAATTTTAGAAAACAGTTCCCTATTTTTCTTAGGGGTCCCAGATGACTTCTATTCCTTTTTTAATATTTTTTTACATTTTTTTACAAACATATCAATGCTTGAACTATTTGGCACCTGAGTGTCATACATTCTAATACGAATAAAACTAGTAGAATTAATCATAGTTATTACATTCAATCCAGAGGTGGGTTTCAGCAGGTTCTGACCTGTTCTGGAGAACCGGTGGGGAAAATTTTGAGTAGTTCGAAGAATCCGTAGTACAAATTCTGACTGGCCACCCCCCCATCTATTCTCTGCCCCCCCAAGTCCCAGCTGATCGGGAGGGAATGGGGATTTTGCAGTAACCTTCCCCTGGAGTGGGGTGGGTATGGAGATTTTACAGTATCCTTCCCCTGCCACACCCACCAATCCATGTCCACCAAGCCATGCCATGCCCACCAAGCCATGCCATGCCTCGCCCACCAAGCCACGCCCACAGAAACGATAGTAAAAAAAAATTGAAACCCACAGATTCAATCAACTTCTATATTTCTATTAATAATACACATTTATATTGTTGCATTCTTTCATTATCCAATTATTCCTTGTTTCCTCGTTACTGCTTTTATTTTATTATATAAAAGTGTATACACAAATATTCCCCCTTCTCTTATTTCTGTCTCTTATTCTAACTTTTAATCGTATCATCCTTTATTTTTAAAAAAATGTTTTCTTTCTATCCTACCTGACTTCTAATCATGTCACCTACCTGAAAAAAAGAAAAAAAAGCGAGAGAAAAAGAAAAGCAAATCAGAACAACAACAAAAAGGAGATATCATCTGTTCACTGTCTCTCTTCAATACTTTAATTGCTATGCTTTTTTTCTACTCGCCTCCCATATTCCTCTCTTGGACCTGTCTGCATCTACATCTTGGCTGTTCAATCTAGATATTTCTCCTACCTCTAACCTCTTTCACTGTCCAACTTCCAAAATGTGTACCCAGGTCCCTAACAACCTTTCAAGAAGTCTCAGATCATGCAATCTCAATGTGTTCGTCTGCGGTCAAATCTGTCTGTAAAACCTTAAATGATTTCAGGATTAAGTTTTAGGAGGATCAAGAAACCCAGGTCTCACCTCGCTTGTGTCTAAGGATTTCTGCTTCTCGTTCCCCGAAGGATCTGATGTGGAGAAGTCCAACGGCTTCTTTTTCAATTCTTGGATGACCCAGTGCATTTCTTTCACCACGCCGAGGAGCTCGACAAACTGAAACCATGAAGGAGAAGCTCTTGAAGACCGTGGGAACTCTTACATCCTTCCAAAAAATTCTTACGTTCAAGTTTGAACAGGTGAGTCCATGGCCAAAAAGTCCTGCCTGATTCTTGGGTTTCCCACAACCCAGGAAATTCATGTTGGAAAGGGCTATCTGAGGTACCTATCTACAAATGCTTATGGATTAGGTAGACTACGCCTTTCATGTAGAGGGAATTCTAAAAAGTTGGGGCATTTATTCCAATCCAATGCAAAGATGAGGTAGACTCTGTGTTTGAGAGGGATCACAAGGAGTGTCAGATTCTAGATTAAAAGAATCTGACACTCCTTGTGATCCCTCAATTCTTGTAGTTGGATCCTGAAGGTCATTCTAGATTTGCTACTCCAAATATCTCCCCCATCCGGATTCCTTGCGATTTCCTTGCAAACTTGTGGCATGCATAAAGCAGCACCCAGGAATGGGACAACTTACCACGGCCAACTCGCCACGGCCAACTCATCATGGCCAACTCACAACTGTCAACTCACCATGGTCAACTCATCATGGCCAACTCGCAACAGCCAACTCACCACAGTCAACTCAGCATGGCCAACTCACAACTGTCAACTCACCATGGTCAACTCATCATGGCCAACTCATCATGGCCAACTCGCCACGGCCAACTCACCATGGTCAATTCATCATGGCCAACTTGCCACGGCCAGATCATCATGCCAACTCGCAACTGTCAACTCACCATGGTCAACTCATCATGGTCAACTTGCCACGGCCAAATCATCACGCCAACTCGCAACTGTCAACTTACCATGGTCAACTCATCATGGCCAACTCACAACTGTCAACTCACCATGGTCAACTCATCATGGCCAACTTGCCACGGCCAACTCATCATGGCCAACTCACAACTGTCAACTCACCATGGTCAACTCATCATGACCAACTTGCCACGGCCAATTCATCATGGCCAACTCGCAACAGCCAACTCACCACAGTCAACTCAGCCTGGCCAACTCGCAACAGCCAACTCACCACAGTCAACTCAGCATGGCCAACTCACAACTGTCAACTCACAGTTGACTCTCCATGGCCAACCCGCCACAGCCAACTCGCTGCAGGACAACTTACCGCAGGACAATTTAACAATTCAATTTAATTATTCAAAATAAACTTTAAAAAATCGTTTTAGTTTTTGGCATTCACACTTCATTCTGTCCCTCGTTTTGCATCCTTTCTTTAATGGTTTCATTCCACTATTCCTTTGATAGTAGCGTAACTCTCATCCTGCAAGGAACTGTCCTGCGGCTGTGGTGAATTGTCATAGACCCACAACCACAGTGCGGTCTCAGAAATGGCTATTCCAAGGTAAGACACTGTCAGCCCCTTTGATGCTTGCTTGCTATCGGCTGCCATAGCAACGGGAAGGGGGGAAGATTGGCATTTGGGTGGGGAGTGAAGATGGCGCGCATGTGAACCAAAAGGGAGGGATGCTTTCATGATCTTCTGCGCAGGTGAATAGACTTCTTTATACCCAGTCAAGGTCAACCATCTCGGCATACCAGATGGGCAAAAACACCTGAAGATGCACCCCACATGACACCCTATGGAATGGGGATTGGACATTCCGCCTGGGTCCCTGTGGGGGTGGGGAGGGATTTGTGGAAACTTTCAATATGTAACTTTCACGCCTTTTGGCTCAGATCTTGCTTTTCTTTTCTTTTTTTAAAAAGTAATTTTTATTAAACTTTTGACTTTTGAAAACGAAAGAAAGTAAAATACAACAAAAAACAAAAACACATTAAAAACACGTAACAAACATAACATCACATCATATATTATTTTACTGTATCAACATAGATATATATTCTCTATCGTTCAATCGTTCATCTACGTGCTTATTATGTACATTGGTGTCTATTTACAGAACCATCGTTGTCCGGTTAACACTATTCAATAATTTACACTTCCTAGTTTTAACCCAATTAGATTAATATTCCGATTTATTATTATTTTGATTTCTTTTTTCTAACCAATCATATAGTTTGTTCCACACTTTATAGTATTCCGACTCTTCCCTTTCCTTAATTTCCAGTGTCAACTTATCCATTTCTGCACATTATAGAATTTTTTGGATTATTATTTCCTCTGCTGGTACATTGTTTTGTTTCCATCCATATGCGACAGCAATCCTTGCTGACGTTAATATATAAAGTATTAGATATTGTAAAGATTTGTCTATTTTGGGGTCTAATAAATAGAGTTCTGGTTTAAATTCCATTTTTAATTGGGTAATTTCCTCCAACCAATTTTGAATTTTTCACCAACATTTTTTATCTTGGGGCACATCCACCACATATGGTAGTATGTCCTCTAGTATGGTAAATCTTGCTTTTCTTTCGTTGCTACTGTTTCAAACTCAGTAAAAGTGCCTCTTCTCAACCCACCAACAGAAGAAGATTTAATTAAGAAAATCATAGAATGTGCGGAGATGGATAAACTAACAAAAGAAATCAAAAAAGAGGATACAGAATATTATAAGGTCTGGCGTATATGGTATGAATGGTTAGAAAATAGGAAAGATAATGAAAATTGAACAACGGTAAAATCTGTTTGTAGATGAAATAAAGAAAATATAGATGAATGTAGATGAAATAAAGGAAGATAGATAATATCAAAGTAGAATAAGATAGAATTAAAATATGTATAAATAGTAAGAAAGGACCACTTTGAATAGCTGATAAGAAACAGTGATATGCATATAAATGTTGTATGTTTGTCTTGTGTTTTTAATGTGTTCAAAATAAAAATCTTTTTATAAAAAAAAGTGCCTCTTGTCTGCAAACATGGAGTCGAGGGTTTTCTTTCTTGGGTTCTGAATGGAGGCACGCCTGACAGTGACGTTAATGAGCTTTCTGGTAGACCTACAAGAGGGGAAGCCAAATACCTTCTTTTTAAGCTCCTCCAGAGAGAGTTGATCTACTGGACAGTCCCAGCGATGATCCTGGTCCCGTAAGCAAATGCTCATGTACGACGTCTGATTGCTCCAAGATAAAGGGGTGTCTTCTAGGGGAAAAAAAGTGAAGTGGGGAGGGGGAATTCACAGCATTTATTTCACAATCCAGGCGGAATATGCTCTAGGTAGTCCTTGGCTTACAAACCTTCATTCAGTGACATTATAATGGCACTGAAAAGGGGCTTATTGGCCAGTTTTCACATTTACAACAGTGGCAGCATCGCCATGGTCACATGATCAAAATTGAGATGCCTGGCCACTGGCATGTATTTATGAAAGTTGTACTGTCACAGGTCATGTGATAATTATGTCTAGCTATGCCTATCTATCTATTTACGGTATCTGTCTCTCCGTCTGTCTGTTTCTGTCTATTTGTCTGTCTGTCTGTCTAGCTCGCTCTCTCTCTCTCTCTTTATCTATCTGTCTATATTTATCTCTCTATGGATGTCTAGCCATATATCTGCCTATGTCTGACTGTCTGTCTGTCTGTCTGTCTATCTCTTTGTCCAATATCTATCTATCTATCTATCTATCTATCTATCTATCTATCTATCTATCTATCTATCTATCTATCTATCTATCTATCTTTATCTACATCTGTCTATCCATGGATCTGGCTCTTTCTGTCTGTAACTTGACTATTCATATCAATCTATCTATCTATATGTCTGTCTGTCTGTCTATCTATATCTGTCTGTCTATCCATCTATCTGGCTATATTTGTCTGTCTATCTTGTCTATTTATTTATTATTTATATCTGTGTGTGTGTGTGTGTGTGTTGTGTGTGTGTGTGTGTGTATCTATCTATCTACCTACCTACCTATCTACCTATAATCTAGCTTTTACCTTTCTCTCTATAATTCTCTCTCTCTCTCTCTCTCTCTCTCTCTTTACCTACCTACCTACCTAACTACCCATATCTATCTACCTACCCACCTACTTACCTACCTACTTATCTGCCTACCTACCGACCAGCCATACCCTTATTTGCAAACCTAGGCTACTACTACTCTTCCTGCTTTTCCGGTCTCTCTTCTTTACGTTAATGTGATTCTGGCCCATTTAAAATTGTATGTTGAATTCAGCACTTCTTTTAAAAACATCAGATTTGTCCGACCAAGGCTTGGCCTTACCACAAAGGCTGTTCTTCTCCACAGCTGTTCCTTTTCTATCCCACTAAGGTATCCCCTCCTTACACACACACACACCCCAATGTTTTTACTTGCCTTCCTGACATCTTAAGACGCATCCCTGCGTCCCCCACTAGCTATCAACATGCGTCGCGGATCCACTGCACAATTACAGTTTGCATCCATAACGTGGCAATTTTAAAATTAATTTTAAGCAGGTGCACGAAACACGGAGGAAGGGGGGAGCGAAGGGGCGCGTGCGAGGCAGAGAGAGTTGGAATTATTCTTCCGTAGTTAAAGATTTTTGTGAAAACGAGATTGAGGTCTCGAGGGAAGCAAAGGAAAGCTGGGTTAAATAACAATGCCAATTTTATTTTATTTTAATTTTTTTTTTCTCCCCGCTATTGGCACAACGGACTACGGGAACTGAATCGCAAAGAGCGGCTTAGGTTTGTTTAAGAGTACAATTTGTGTGGTGGGAAGCTGTCATAAGCAGCTTATTTCAGAACTAAATTACGGGGGAAAGGAGAGGAAGGGAGAAGAGAGGGCAAACAAAAGAGACCTCCCACCTCCATTACCAAGCTCAGCAATGCCAGCAGATCACCAGAAAACTACAAATAAGTCGGGCAGATCTTCTAGAGGTCATTTTAGAGGAGATCCGTTTGGAGGCAAATGGGGCTACCCGAAAACAAAGTACAATTCTCATCACTTCTCAATCTTCCATATTTTATACAACTCCGAGCTGTCCACTCTTCAGTTTGGTTCTTTCCTACTTTCCTACTTCCGGCTCTTCTCACAACTCTGAGAAGGCTAAACGGGAATTCCCAGGAGGTGAAGGCTACCGTTAAGCCAACGGGTTGCTAAGTTATCCCTTGGGTATCTTCTCCAAATATATAGAAGACCAGCAACTCTCATGTCAAGCGTAGGCCAGCAGAGAAGACACAGCCTTGCTGGTTGAGGCCAAAGGCCCATCCTAGTTGGTGTTCTTTGTCCCAAGCTGGTTGACCAAATGCCTCAGGAAATTCATAAGTGGAATGTGAGGATGGAAGCTACCTTAGATGGAGCCATGAATGTGAGGATGGATGCTACCTAAGATAGAGCCATGAACATGAGGATGGAAGCTACCTAAGATGGAGCCATGAATATGAGGATGGATGCTACCTTAGATGGAGCCATGAATGTGAGGATGGATGCTACCTAAGATGGAGCCATGAATGGGAGAATGGGTGCTACCTAAGATGCAGTCATGGATATGATGATGGATGCTACCTTAGATGGAGCCATGAATGTGAGGATGGATGCTACCTACAATGGAGCCATGAATGTGAGGATGGATGCTCCCTAAGATGGAGCCATGAACATGAAGATGGATGCTACCTAAGATAGAGCCATGAATATGAGGATGGATGCTACCTAAGATAGAGCCATGAATGTGAGAATGGATGCTACCTAAGATAGAGCCATGAATGTGAGAATGGATTCTATCTAAGATAGAGTCATGAATATGAGGAGGGATGCTACAGATGGAGCCATGTACGTGAGAATGGATGCTACCTAAGATGGAGCCATGAATATGAGGATGGATGCTACCTAAGATAGAGCCATGAACGTGAGAATGGATGCTACCTAAGATGGAGCCAAGAATGTGAGAATGGATGCTACCTAAACATGAGAATGGATGCTACCTAAGATGGAGCCATGAATATGAGGATGGATGCTACCTAAGATAGAGCCATGAACGTGAGAATGGATGCTACTTAAGATAGAGCCAAGAATGTGAGAATGGATGCTACCTAAACATGAGAATTGATGCTACCTATGGTGCAGCCTTGAATATGAGGATGGATGCTACCAAGCCATGAAAACTGGTAGTCCTATGTAGCCCTTTCTCCATGAACCTATCTATTCTCCTTGGGACAGCAAGAGGTTATTTTGCCACCTGTTCTGCTCACCTTCCTTCCGGTTATCCCGGATTTGCTCTTCCAACGTTCTCCGCAAATTCCAGGTCTCCAAGATGCCTTCTTCGAGTTGCTTCCGCAGGGCCAAGATGGTGTTTAGCTCCTCCTGCAGATTGTTTATGCTAATATTTAAAAAAAAAAGAAAAAGAAGAGAGAATATATTTTAACTGAAGACCAAAGGAGACCAAGCTCATGAAACATTTGAGGGGAAAAAAATTGAGCTCTGGACTTCTTTTTGTTCGTACATAAAAGATCTCCTTCCAAAGGAGAAAAAGAATGAAGTCGCTTTTAAAAGCCTCTTGAAAGGACAGGATAAACGGATCTTTAGAGAAGATTAAAATAAAAATTAAAAAACAAACGCGTCGCTTGTCCCCCCTCCGTGGTGGTGTCATCTTTCAAACTTTTATGACATCCTTGCGCTTCAAACTTACCGCATTTTTTGGACTATACGATGCACAGGAGTATAAGACGCACCAAGATTTCGAAGAGGTAAACAAGGAAAAAAAATGTTTTTGCCCTCCCCGGCCCCCAGGAGGACTCTGCAGGCCTCCCAAACTCTCTGTGTATCCCGTTTTTGCAAAAAAATGGACCATTTTTGGCAAAAACAGGGTGCGCTTAGGGTTTGGAGAGCCTGCAGAGTGCGCCTGGGGGGTAGGGAGGGCAAAAACACAACACATGGAGGGTTTGGGAAGTCAAAAATAGGCCCATTTTTCGCAAAAACAAGGTGCACAGAGGGTTTGGGAGGCCTGCAGAGTGCTCCTGGGGGCTGGGGAGGGCAAAAATGCCCATTTTTGCAAAAAACGGGTCCATTTTCGCAAAGAACAGGCCCATTTTGGGCCTCCCAAACCTCCTACACATCATGTTTTTGCCCTCCCCAGCCCCCAGGAGCACTCTGCAGGCCTCCCCAACCCTCTGCATGCTCTATTATTGCAAAAAATGGGCCTGTTTTTGGCGAAAACGGGACGTGCGGGACGGGGTTCCGGGAGGCCAAACTTGGCTGTATTCGGTATATAAGACGCACCATTTCCACCCTCTTTTAGGATGGAAAAAAGTGTGTCTTATACGCCAAAAAGTACGGTATTTTTTTCCTCAGCAAAGAAATTTTAACAGTCTTTAACAGTAACAGAGTTTGGAAGAGACCTGGGAGGTCATCTAGTCCAATCCTCTGCTCACGCAGGAGACCTGCACTAGGGATTCGAACCGCTGAAGTGCCGATCTTACTGATCGACAAGCTCAGCGTCTTAACCCCTGAGCCACCTAGCCACGACGACACAAATTTGTTTAGAACTGCTAAAGCCTCCAGAGAGAGCTATTTATTTCAGTAGATAAAACATCGATATTTTTCCCCTCAGGCTGCCGAGTTCTCGATCTCTCTTCTTTATTCGCTTTTATCTTCACAACAGTCGGGCGAGGTAGCTTAGACCCAGGATGCATTACAGGGCTCAGCCCTCAATCCTCAACGCATGACAACAAGTAACAGAATAACGGAGCTGGAAGGGACCTCGGAGGTCTTCTAGTCCAACCCCCTGAATGGAGCTCAAAATTTCCGTTGCTAAGCAAGACAGTCGCTAAGTAGGTTTTGCTCCGTTTTGTGACATTTTCTCCCACGGTGGTTAAGCTAAACACCGCAGCTATTAAGCCATGAATCATCCGGTCGTTAAACGATCTGGATGGGAAGTTTACTAATGGCGATCACGCAAGCGCACGGATTTTGCTGCAACGGTCCTATGAAACTGGTCATAAGTCTCCTTTTTCCCCCCCCCAGTGCTGTCATAACTTTGGTCACTGAACGAGTCATCGAAAGTCGAGGACCGCCCGTGTACCGAATAAGCTTTGCAGCTGCATGAGAATTTGTCCACCTCGCCAGGTAGCAATTTCGGCTGGTAGCCAAACCTCTGAACGTTACACTCATTGCTACAAGCAAAGGGAGAGAGACATGAAAATCTAAAATACCTGAAGGGTTTGGCCAGCCCTTCTTCAGACAAAAATATAAATATTTTTATATAAATAAAACAGCCAACAGCAGCCTGGATTGCTTTTTAAGTAAAGTTCCTTCATCTAGGGAAGATTTTTTTTTTTAAAAAAAAAGGGGGGGTAGAACTAAAGAAGGAGAAGGGACTTTTAATACTATTAAATGCTCAGTTCTTTCAAAAAAATATAAACAAACACACACAAAGGCAATTTTTTCAAAGCCTGATTCTCCATGAAATAACTTTCCCCCCCTTTTTTTTTTTACTTTTGAAAGGAGTCAAAATGGTTGTTTGAAGAGGGAGGGAGGGAGGGAGGAAGGGAGGAAGGAAAAAATGGGGAGGAAGGGAGGAAGGGAAAGGAGGGAGGGAGGGAGGAACTCAAGAATTAAGCACTGCTTGGAAAACGAATAAATACATAAATGTCAAAAGGCTGCACATTCATTTCCTTAATGAAGGGCATTACTTGATTAAAGGTGACACGGCTGGGATTCAGTTCTTGGCAGGATGGATGTTTGGGCAGAGGGTGGGGAGGTGGGGAGGAGACAAAGGCTGGATCCAAGATTTACTCCATCATCTTGAAAGGAACAAGAACGGATCTCTGAACCTGCTGTCCGTTAAGCTCAGGACTACACTGGGGACCAATTCATGAGCTTCATTCAGTGTCCTCAACAACACTGAAGGTAAAAGGTACTCCTGTCCTCCTCCTCATTCTTCTCCTCCTCCTCCTCCTCTTCCCCTTCTCCTCTCCTGCTCTTCCTTCTTTTCCTCTTCCCCTTCTCCTCCTTCTTCTCTCCCTTTTCTCCTTCTCCTCCTCTCCTCCTCATCCTCTTCCCTTCTCCTCCCCATCTCCTCTTCCCTTCTTCTCCTCCTGCTCTTCCTTCTCCTTGTCCCTTCTTCCCTTCTCCTCATTCTTCTTCTTCTCTCCTTCTCCTTCTCCTTCTCCTCCTTCTCTTTCCTCCTCCTCCTCTCCTCCTCATCCTCTTCCCTTCTCCTCCCCATCTCCTCTTCCCCTTCTTCTCCTCCTGCTCTTCCTTCTCCTTGTCCCTTCTTCCCCTTCTCCTCATTCTTCTTCTTCTCCTCTTCCTTCTCCTTCTCCTCCTCTTCCTTCTCCTTCTCCTCCTCTTCCCCTTCTCCTCTCCTGCTCTTCCTTCTTTTCCTCTTCCCCTTCTCCTCCTTCTTCTCCTCTTCTCCTTCTCCTCCTCATCCTCTTCCCTTCTCCTCCCCATCTCCTCTTCCCTTCTTCTCCTCCTGCTCCTCCTTCTCCTTGTCCCTTCTTCCCTTCTCCTCATTCTTCTTCTTCTCCTCTTCCTTCTCCTCCTCTTCCTTCTCCTCGTCCTCCTCTTCCCCTTCTCCTCTCCTGCTCTTCCTTCTTTTCCTCTTCCCCGTCTCCTCCTTCTTCTCTCCCCTTTCTCCTTCTCCTCCTTCTCCTCCTCATCCTTATCCTCTTCCCTTCTCCTCCTCCTCCTCCCCATCTCCTCTTCCCCTTCTTCTCCTCCTGCTCTTCCTTCTCCTTGTCCCCCTCTTCCCCTTCTCCTCCACCTCCTCTTCCTCTTCTCCTCCTTCTCCTTTTCCTCCTCCCCTTCTTCTCTCTCCCTCCTCCTCTCCTTCTGGTTCTCCTTTATAATTTTAATTAGCATCATTTGTACATTGATTGATTCATTTCTTGTAACGTGTTTTGTTTCTGAACGGAGAAATAAAAAAGGAAAGTCCTCCCAGGAGAACACTTTCATTCATGAACCCAAGCAGGCATTTGGCACCAAGATCTCCACGAAGTTTGAGGAGGATGTTGTGCAAATGAGGTTAGCCAAGGAATTAATCTCCTCTTCTAAGCTGTTGTTTCTGTGGCTGGGGTTTTGTATGTTATGGTCTGCCAGCAGCCCCCGGAGCTAGCAGTGGAGTCAGACAGTGAGGAGGCTGGGGAGGACCATGGGTCAGTCCTGGAGTCAGGGGAAGGCCCAGACGAGGGCTCTGCGTCAGAGGCAAAGATGGGGCCAGGGCCATCTGGGTGCGATGCGTGGATTCCGGAGCCTCCAGAGCAGAGCGGAACAGGAGGAGCCTGTTCCTAGTGCACGCATGTGAAGAGCTGCCAGAAGACAAGAGCAGCTGAAGCAAAAAGGACAACTCAGGAGTAAGGCCAGGAGATGATTGGCCCCTCCCATAAGGCTTAAAAGAGCAGCAAAGGCTCTTGGGCTCTTTGTAGGAAAGCAACATTGCTACATTGGTTTCTAGTTGGTGTTTCTTGTTTCTGAACTTCATGGGGCTTTGCCAAGAAAGGCCTTAGGCAGGGTGCCAAAGAGGACAAAGGTTTGTGATAAGGGCGAAGGACTGTTTATGAAGAATTTGTTTTGGAATTAATTTGGACTAAGCTGAGAATGAAGTAATTGTCAGCTATTCTAATAAACTACGCTTGTTTAGGACTGATTGTGTTTGGTAATAACTACTTGGGCCTAGGTCACAACAGTGTAGGAGTTTGTGTGTTGAGAAACCCTGGGAAACGTTGCCTAGATGCCACCCCCAAAGTGCTCTGCCACTGCTTGTCAACTCTTAGGCAAAGTAGATACTGCTCACCCATCGGCATCTTTCAGAGACTTGATCAGAGTCGCAAAAATGGTGTGCTCTTTTCGAAGCATTTCGAGCATTTCGGAGTATTCGGATTCCTTGATTCTCTGAAAAGAAAAGAAAAAAATCAGGCATGGCCTCTCCTTTTAAACTCCATCAGCAGCTGTGCCTTGTAAAGAAGATCAGGTCTCTTTCCTCCCTCGTAAGCCACGCAACCCCCGTTGCTCTCTTCTCTGTTCCTCCCTGTGCTGCCTAGGATGAGGAGGGGGTGGACCTTGGTCTTCATCTGAACCCCCTCTCCCTTGTTCTACCTTTCTCCTGTTCTGCCCAGCTGACTTTGCCCTTCCCCAGTTTCTTCCACAGCCAACGGATCCACTCTCTCGCTCTCTGTCAGCCGTTCCTCTTCCCCTTCGGATTCAGACTCCGACAGGGGCATGAAACCACCCCTTATTTTTATTCTATCATATTCTATTTGCGACTAACTCTGAAATAGCCTCTAATGGTTTTTTTAAAAAATATATATATATAATTGGGAGAAAGTTCAGTCCAACAGGACAGGCTTACCTCTAATTCGTGCATCATTTTGGTCACGAGCTGCTCGGATTGGGCTGCGCATTTCTCTTCGATCAAGGCTTCGTTCTGCCTCTCAAGGCTCTCTTTGTTTTTCTCCAGGTTTTGAAACTTAGCCGACCATTCCTGCAGCCTCAAATCTTTTTCTCTAATGACCCCATCAAGAGTCTGCGCAAAAAAAAAAAAAAAACCTGACATGAAACAATGTTCTTGCTTGTCGTTAGCGGGCGGATCGCTAGGAAGAAAGGCGTTCTCTTTTCTCCATCTGTTTTTGAAAAGACCAAAATCGCTGAAGTCAAATCTTGGCGCGTCTTCACAGTCCCAGCAAAGGAACCGTGTGAAATGGCAGCATGGCTCTGCAATTTCTTTAAAAGCCCTGGGCCGTTTGAGAAAATCAGGACATCTGAGTTAACGAGGGAGGAAAATCAGAATAACAGAGTTGGGAAGGGACCTTGGAGGTCTTCTAGTCCAACCCCTTGCTTAGGCAGGAAACCCTGCACCACTTCAGACAAATGGTTAACCAACCTCTTCTTAAAAACTCCCAGTGTTGGAGCATTCACAACTTCTGGAGGCAAGTTGTTCCACTGATTAATTGTTCTCACTATCAGGAAATTTCTCCTGAGTTCTAGGTTGCTTCTCTCCTTGATGAGTTTCCACCCATTGCTTCTTGTCCTGCCTTCCGCTGCTTTGGAGAATAGCTTGACTCCCTCTTCTTTGGGGCAGCCCCTGAGATATCGGAAGACTGCTATCCTGTCTACTCTAGTCCTTCTTTTCATCAAACTAGCCATGCCCAGTTCTTGCAACCGTTCTTTAGATCAGTGGTAGTCAACCTGGTCCCTACCGCCCACTAGTGGGCAGTCCAGCTTTCATGGTGGGTGGTAGGGGTTTTGTCCGATACTGAAGCACTTTCCTTTTTTTTAAATTTAATTGATTTTTTTTAAAAAAATTCATAGCATTATTTAAAAACATTTTCATTAGGTTTTCATAAAATTCCCTGTGACCATTTAAATTTCTGAAAATATACTATTTGTATCGCCTGCGCATCAGTTTAGTTCACGTTACGTAAGTGAAACTAAATGGCGCTATAGTGCGACCGCAAACACCTCGTCCCAGAGTAGTGTCAAGGTTCCAGAAATACCTCTTCTGCGTAAAAGAAACTCGGAGGCATTTCTTTTCCAGAGTTCTTTACTAGCATGAGGAGACTGGCACACGATGAGTGCAATTCCAAAACTGAAGTTCCGGATTCTTTTCCCAGTTATACAAACCCCAAGAGTCCCACCCCCCTGACCCCTTTGATGGTCACATGGTCCCACGTTCTTCCAGTTCATTCGAATATCTTCTTGCCACTCTTCCTGCAGATGTGAACACCATCCGACCTTGACCGCTTGAAGAATGTTACCATACCCCTCAACCCCCCTTCTTCCCCTCAGGGGAAAAATGTGGCAGCGTCTGGAACCCTAAAGTCTAATATGGTTTCCAGGCCTGACAAGTAGCTTGCGCATCTCCCCCCACACCACCCAGCTGTAACAAACAAGCAGAGCTGGAAGCCGGCGCCCCCCCCCCAAACCCAATCCACAATGCGCGAGAGGCATGCGCAGACGATGATACACAGCGCATTACTGTGGAAGCGGTGGCCGGTTAGAAAATTTTACTACTAACAGAGATACAAAAGTGGGCGGTAGGTATAAAAAGGTTGACTACCCCTGCTTTAGATGTTTCAGCTTCCAGTCCCCTAATCCTTTTGGTTGCTCTTCTCTGCGCTCTTTCTAGAGTCTCCGCATCTTGAACAACATCAGGACTTTCCCTTCAGCAGATGTTCTCCTTACCTGGAGCAGCTCATCTTTCTGAACAACGTTATCCGTCAGGCGCGCGATGACCAGCTCTTGGTTCTGCAACCTTTGATCCTCTTCGCTCAAGAGCACCTGGTAATGCAACTCGATCGCTTTTTCCTTCTCCGCCAACTCGCTCTGAGTTTTTTCCAACTGGTTTCGAAGGTCCTGGCCAGGGGGGAAAGGAGACAAGAAAGCGCACGGGGATGATCGGGAGAGCTCAGGATACATTGCAGGGAGTCCTCGACTTACGGCCTGAATGTCCGTTGCGGTTATTTAAGTGAGCCGCACCCAATTTTGCAGCCTGCTTCACAAAAGCCGCACGAGAATCGGAGGGAATCCCCTTCCCTCTTTTACCTCAGAGTCAAATACAGGTAGTTGCTCAACTGATAATAATTCATTTAGCGACCATTCCAAGTTACAGCGACAATGAAAAAAAGGAACTCAGGACTGTTTTTCACACTTTCGACCGTTGTAGCAATCCCCACGATGAAAATTCAGGTGCTTGGCTGCAAAACTCGTATTTATGATGGTGTCCCGGAGTCACTGTTCTGACCTAGGTTTCCCTAGCAGCACGAAGCCGAGTCCTCGTCCCGATAAACCCCTTTTATTTAATTTACGGTGAATTCCTCTCCTGCAAAGTCTTTCATCTCCCACAACCTTTCAAGATAGTTCACAATGACCGACCTTTCTCAGGCTTGGAGAGTGGCCAGGCCGATATCTTTCAGACTCCACACTATAACCGACAATACTTGGCAAGAATGTAGGAACAGATCTTCCCCCAAATGAACTAATTGTCTCCTGCAAACTCCCCTCCCCTCCCCTTCGCTCCTCTTTACTCCCTGTGGGAGGGGCCATTCACTGTCCAGCTGTGGCTTTACTCCTGAGTCGACCCTTGTTCCTTAGCTGTTCCCTTCTCTTGGCAACTCTGCGCATGCGCACACTGGGAACAGGCTCCAGTGTTCTTCTGCCTCACTGATGTCCGACTCCAAAGGCAGCTGACAACTGTCAGACGGCCCTGATCCTCTCTCTGCCTCCGACGCAGAGCCCTCATCCAAGTCTTCTCCAGTCTCAAGGATTGGCCCATGTTCCTCCCCAACCTCCTCACTGTCCGAATCTGCTGCCAGATCCACTGGCGGGCCACAGCTGTCACATGATCCCTTCCGACAAGCGAAGTCAATGGGTAAGCCGGATTCACTTTAACGACCGTGTCGTTAATTTAACAAATGCATTGATTCACTTGACAACCATGGCAAGAAAGATTGCAAGATGGGGCAAAGATGGGGGACCGTCTTGCTTAGCTAACAACATAAATTTTGGGCTCGATTGTAGTCATTAATTCAAGGACTTACCTGTATTTAAAACGTAACACTCCCTTTGTCAAACTATTTACTAAATCTGCACTACTATTAATCTTCTCATCGTTCCCATCACCCATCTCCTTCCACTTATGACTGTAACTCTGTTGCTTGTATCCTTACGATTTATACTGATATTGTTTCCTGATTGCTTATTTGTAGCCTATGACTATCATTAAGTGTTGTAAGTGTTGTACCTTGATGAAGGTATCTTTTCTTTTTATGTACACTGAGAGCCTATGCACCAGGACAAATTCCTTGTGTATCCAATCACACTTGGCCAATAAAAATTCTATTCTATTCTATTCTTTCTTTTTAAATTTGGGAATGGGACAAATTTGGTCCAACTATCTCCCAGCGTAGGCAATTAAAAGATCTTTCGGTCAAAGACGAAACAGGTCACCAAAGAAATTATTATTATTTGGGTAGACTGGGGAAATCTTGAATTCAGGAACTGAGCTGCGGCTAAATCTCCATTGTTGTTTTTTTATATATTCTGTATGTTCGAAACGTCCCTTTATTTCCCTGTTCGGTTTGTAAATATTCTGTTTGGAGCCGCCTGATCTCATTTGAAAATCTGCATTAGCTTCTGGCTGTCTGGGGATTTCATAATAGGTGTGAAATCTAGTAAGAGCCCTGAAATGTAACAAGCGCAGTAGGGAAAAATAAAAAAAAAAGTATCAGCTTCCACGTGTCACTCAGATGTAGCCCTAGAGAATTGCAGTTCTGGGTCAAATCTGCAAAACTTCGCCCCAGACTGAAAATATTTTTGCACATTACGACAGGCCAACAACAGGTTTTTTTTTAGATAAACACCCAGTCGGATGCTGAGAAGTTATTTCAAGGGGTTGGAAAAAGCAAGTATTGAAGGTCGGGCAATCCTTGACTTATGACCACAATTGAGCCCACAATTTAGGTTGTTAAGCAAGATGTTTGTTGAGTGGCCACCGTTGTTAAGTGAGAAACAGGGTTGTTAAGTGAACCTAGCCTCCCTGTGGACATTGCTCACCAGAAGGTCGCAAAAGGAGATCACACGACCTCCCGGGATACGGCGACCGTCATAAACACGAAGCCTCCGCATTCTGATCACATGACCATGGGGATGCGGCCAAGGTCGTAACGGCGGAAAACGGTCATCAGTCACTTTGTTCGGCGTTGCCGTTGTAACTTCAGCACACTGAACGAATTGTTGTAAGACGAGGACCTCCTCTACGTACCGATTGGATCAGGTCCGTTCTCGACTAGGAAAGTTTATAAATTAGTTTGGGCCAGTCCGGTGGTACTATTCAGCCGACCTAATACCAGAGCTGAAATCTAAATGTCTTTCCTACCGGTTCTGTGGGGTGTGGCTTGGTGGGTGTGGCTTGGTCATAATTAGTTAATGATTAGTTAGTCATAAACCCTGGATTATCCTCTGAAGCTAGTGCCAGGTTTGTAGTCCTCCCTTCCTCTCCTTTTCCTTCCTTCCTTCCTTCCTTCCTTCCTTCCTTCCTTTTTTTCTTTCCTTCCTTCCTTCCTTCCTTCTTTCTTTCTCTCTCTCTCTCTCAAATGAACCCCCCCCCCCATTTTTTGCCTACATCCCCCATTTTCTGCCTAGCAGGCTTCAGCTTTCTTACCTTTTAAAAGTAAAAAAATAATAAATAAAAGCCTCTGATTATCAGGCACCTCAGCCGGGATCGGCAGAGCTTTGTTTTAACCCTTTAAAAGCATTTTTTTTACAACCTCTTCAGCCGAAAAAATGCTTTTAAAAGTATATATATATATATTAAAAAAAAGGCTCTGACGATCACGCAGTTCAGCTGGCCATGGGGGGGGGAGCAGGGATTTTTGCTACCGGTTCTCCAAATCACCCGCCGCCACTGCTACCGAATCAGGTGATCCGGCCCGAACCGGGAGTATTTTACCCCTGCCTAATACCATCCTATTTAGCCATGTTTTCGAGGCCGGGCGCACGTCCAGAAAGTGTGCGCACAAAGCACACACATGGAAGGCCAGGGGCGTGCATGGAAAGCACACACAAGCATGAAGCGAGCGTGCGCGGCAAACCAGTGGTAAGAATATGTGCAACCCATCTCTGGGCCAGTCTCTTTCTTAGCCTTAACTTGCCCCTTAAAGTTGCAACGAGAAAAAATAAATAATGAGGCTATATATTCTGTCTGGAACTCCTGGAGTAAAAAGGCTTTCGAAAGAAATTGTAAATAAATCAAAACTGTACCAAGCCGAACAAAACCTCTCACCAGCCTGCTCAGGTGGCCGAAGATATTGAACACACACACAAAAATATACCACGCGGGACTCGCGAAAGGGAATTTGTGTCGCTGCTACCCACAATTAAACCGCAGGTGGCATTAATATCCCAAGAGCGCCTCCTCGCTCACCGAAGCCGCTCGCTGCACTTAACCAAGGATGGCGCCCGCCATCCTTAGCGTTATTGTATTTCAGAGATCATTTAATTTCCCAGCCTGTAACTTTTAGCTTCCGATTCCTTCCCCTCTTCCGAATTTAGAAGTAAAGGACCCCCCCCCAAAAAAAAAAATAATAAAAAAAAATAGAGTAAAATAAAATAAAATAGGGAACGGTTCATTGTGTGAGTTTTATGGACTGGCAACCCAGCGGAGCAGCTGTCTCTCGCCTGCCGTTAAGTAAGATGGGAATGCGGCGCGGCTCGCTCACAAAAAGCTTTGCGTGGCAGCCCTCAAAGACACTGCCGTTAAGAAAACATTGGGGCACACTTTTTGCTCCCGCTTGCCTGCTGGAAGAGCAAAAATTGCACACTCAGGGCCCTTGGTGCGATGTATTTAATAACCCCGTGTGTGTCTGTGTGTGTGTGTGTGTGTGTGTGTGTGTGTGTGTGTGTGTGTGTGTTTTGCACACTTCAAACTTGCACACGTCCAACAAGTGGGGAGCTTGGATTCTGAAAATGTAGATAGATCACAAAGGAGCCCAAATTTTTGGTGGCTAAATGGGAGGAGACGGAGCCAATTCCGTCCCATTTTTTTACAACCTTTCTCGCCACGGTTGTTAAGCGAACCGAGCTCTCCCCTTGACTTTGCTCATCGGAAGGTCGCAAAAAAAAGGGAATCACGTGACCTGGGGACACTGCAGGGAAAAAAAAGAAGACGATCAAATACTGGATTTGAGTCTACGACGATTCGCAGCAGCCAACTCTCCACACCCAGCTCACCGTGGGACAGTTCAACCTAATTCTTCCTTTCAGTTATTTTTATTATTGGTGAAAGAGGTTGAGATTTTAGAAAGAGTGCAGAGAAGAGCAACCAAGATGATGAGGGGACTGGAGACTAAAACGTATGAAGAACGGTTGCAGGAACTGGGCCTGGCTAGTCTAGTGAAGAGAAGGACCAGGGGACACAGGATAGCCGTTTTCCAATGTTTGAGGGGCTGCCACAGAGAGGAGGAAGGGGGTCAAGCTCTTTTCCAAAGCACCTGAAGGCCAGACAAGGAACAATGGATGGAAACTGACCAAGGAGAGATTCAAACTGGAAATAAGGAGAAATCTTCTGATTGGGGGTTGGACTAGATGACCTACAAGGTCCCTTTCAACTCTGTTATTCTATATTCAATGGAATAGATCGCCTTCAGAAGTTGTGGGAGCTTCATCCCTGGAAGCTTTCAAGAAGAGACTGGACTGCCATCTGTCAGAAATGGTGGAGGGTCTCCTGCTTGGGCGGGGGGGTTGGACTAAATGACCTACAAGGTCCCTTCCAGTTCTATTTTTATTGATTGATTCAGCCTAGAAATAAGGAGGAAT
This sequence comes from Ahaetulla prasina, assembly GCF_028640845.1. Lineage (NCBI taxonomy): Eukaryota > Metazoa > Chordata > Lepidosauria > Squamata > Colubridae > Ahaetulla > Ahaetulla prasina. The sequence continues at coordinate 9,599,305 of NC_080554.1, forward strand.
TTTTTGACAGTGAGAACAATCAACCCATGGAACAGAAGTTGCCTTCAGAAGTTGTGGGAGCTTCATCCCTGGAGGCTTTCAAGAAGAGATTGGGCTGAAATCTGTCAGACATGATGTAGGGTCTCCTACTTGGGCAGGGGGTTGGGGTTGGACTAGATGACCCACAAGGTCCCTTCCAACTCTATTAATCTATTAAAATACATTTAACTCTGATATTTATTGAATGGTCCCACGGTGGGTTTTTCACGGCCAGCTATCCCAATCCGACTTCGATTTGATCGTTTTAAGATAGGGATTAAAAAGCTGAATCCTGGCTTGGAAAACAGGAAAAAAAACTCAATTGGGCTCTGTCAAGATTAAGCAGTACAACTCAAGTGCTAATGGATCCCACTTGATTTAACGAGAGATATGCAAGGCTTTAAACCAGCAAGCTTGGGCCCCTTGGGAATTTTATCTCTTAGATTGAGTCATAGTCAGGATTTTATCTCTATTTCTCTCTCTACGAAGCAAAGTTGGTCTACTTCCAGTTAAGTTAGGGGAAAAAATAACGCGGCGAAGAGAGTTGTAGAATAGGGTCAGAATCTGGAATCTGGTCCCAGGACGTGATCCCCACAAAGGACTTAAGTCAGCGTATATAATTCTTGGTCAAACCAGCCTGTCACTCATTCAGACATAAATGGAAAAGAGCAACGAAAACTGTATTCAGAAAATAACAGTAGTATTTTTGGATCAACGGGCAATCGGCACGCTTCCATCCTTGTTCCTATATCCGAGATGTAATTAAATTTCTGTACACACACACACAAACACAGGTGCACCCGGCTATAAACCCACGGAGCTCATCTGCCACCGGTAGCTTTTCATCCCTACTGGGTGAATTACACAGCTGTCCTTTCCAGCTCAAAATATCCTAAATATCAATATGAAGAGAATTTATGTAGCTTAGGGTTGAGCTGCCGAGCCCTCGGTGCTCTCTGAGCTGGGTTGTTTGCCCAAGCGAAATCCGAAAACGCCGGGGAATTCTTGGCAGCTTGGCACACAGACGCCATCAGCCATCAACGGACACATAGAGATAAACCACGTTTACAAAGCATTCAAAAGAGACAATGAAGAGGCTAAGAAGGAAACAAAGAGACCAGAACGGTATCCTCTTCAGCAAGATAAGAAGGGATTAACGTCAGACAAACAATCAAGCAGAAAACAATACCCTACTAAAGGAATTACCAAGGTGAAAATGCACCAACACGGACAAGCTACTGTACAAGAGGGAGGAAACCCCACACTAACTAGCACCGATGATGTTACCTAGTTAGGTAATGAAACGTCTGTAAGCAAACAACCAAACTCTGAGAGCACCAAGGTCCCCACAGTCGTCCTCCTCTTCCTCCTCCTTCTCCTCCTCCTCCTCCTCCTCCTTCTCACCAAGGACCTCTCTTCTACCATTAATGATGTTATCTAGTTTGGTAATGAAAATTCTGCAAGAAAAGAACAAAGCTCAGAGAGCACCAAGGACCTTGCACTCCTCCTCCTCTCCTTCCCCTCCCCTTCCTTTTTCTTCTTTTCTATCCTCCTCCTTCCTCTTCCTCTCCTTCCCCTCTTCCTTCTTCTTCTTTTCTATCCTCCTCCTTCCTCTTCCTCTCCTTCCCCTCTTCCTTTTTCTTCTTTTCTATCCTCCTCCTTCCTCTCTTCCTTTTTTTTCTTTTCTATCCTCCTCCTTCCTCTTCCTCTCCTTCCCCTCTTTTCTTCTTCTTTTCTATCCTCCTCCTTCCTCTCCTTCCCCTCTTCTTTTCTTCTTTTCTCTCCTTCTCCTCCTCCTCTCTTCCTTTTTCTTCTTTTCTATCCTTCTCCTTCCTCTTCCTCTCTTCCTTTTTCTTCTTTTCTATCCTCCTCTTCCTCTCCTTCCCTCTTCCTTTTTTCTTTTCTATCCTTCTCCTTCCTCTTCCTCTCTTCCTTTTTCTTCTTTTCTATCCTCCTCCTCCTTCCTTCCTCTCCTTCCTCTCTTCCTTTTTCTTCTTTTCTATCCTCTTCTTCCTCTCCTTCTCCTCTTCCTTTTTCTTCTTTTCTATCCTCCTTCCTCTTCCTCTTCCTCGCCTTCCTCTCTTCCTTTTTCTTCTTTTCTATCCTCCTCCTCCTTCCTTCCTCTCCTTCCCCTCTTCCTTTTTCTTCTTTTCTATCATCCTCCTTCCTCCTCCTCCTCTTTCTTCTTTTCTATCCTCCTCCTTCCTCTTCCTCTCCTTCCCCTCTTCCTTCTTCTTTTTTTCTATCCTCCTCCTCCTCTCAAACCCCACTCTCTTCTACCACCAATGATGTTACCTAGTCAGGTAATGAAACTTCTGCCAAGAAAAGAACAAAGCTCAGAGACCACGAAGGACTCCAGATATCCCAGATGCCTTTGTTGGGCACAGTCCATCCTGGAACATACGCTCAGATTGCAACTCCCATCATCCCCATTCAGTCCTGGCAAGAAGCGGCTCCTCCCATTCGCAAACCAAGATGGCAACGAAACATTCTGCAAGCGTCGGAACACCACTGCAGATGTTAAATGAACAGCCCGGTTGTTAAGTGAATTTGTCTTCCCAAAAGCTCACAAAAGGAGATCACGTGACGCCCCCCCCTTGCCACCGTCATAAATGTGAGTCGGTTGCCAAGCCTCCAAATCACGTGACCACAGGGGATGCTGTGCAAACTGGTCACGAGTCGCTTTCTTCCGCGCCGTTGTAACTTTGCAACGGTCGCTAAGTTGTCAGTTGAGGACGACCTGTATCGGTAAAAGATTCGTTTCAGGGGCCAAAAATCCCTGGTGCCGATATTCGGACCTTTCACCGTGAGCTAAAAACACACTTATTTATTCAAGCGGGACTGGCATAATAGTTTTACTATTTTAAACTGGGTTTTTATTGTTTTAGGGTTTTAAATTTTTTAAATTTTAAATTTTAAATTTAAATTTTGATTGTTGGCCTTTTTTATAATTTGCTTTGTTTTAAATTCTGGTTTTAATTGTATATATATTGAGTTTTATTCTTGGCTGTACACCGCCCTGAGTCCTTTGGGAGAAGGGCGGTATAAAAATTTAATAAATAAATAAAATAAATAAATAAAAATTCGCAGGAAAGGCAGAACCGGGTCAAGGTTTTTGCAGGCTCGCCCAAACAGGAGGACAAAAAAATAAAACAAAACCAGAGAAACAATGGGGAACAGCACCGCAGTCGGCAATTCTGTCATATATAAGTAGATCACACAAAAAGAGGGTGAAAATGTTGTGGCCATTTGTGGAGAGAGACACCCCTCTGCTGGCTTGAAGCAAGATGACAGCAGCAAATCAACAAGACGGGTTTCCGGTCAGGGGAGAAATCTAAAAAAAATTTCCCTACCGGTTCGGTGGGCGTGGCATAATTGGTGGGTGTGGCTTGGTCAGGTGACCAGGTGGGTGTGGCCAATAACAAGAAATAATACAAATAATAAACAGAGTACACAGAACAATAAGAGGTACCAAAAACCAGCTTTCACACTTCACACACAAACACACACACACAACAGAACACAACACAACTGACTCACACACATAGTAAAAAGCAGCTGCAACCTCACCCAAAATTTATTTATTTATTTATTTATTATTTAGATTTTTATACCGCCCTTCTCCCGAAGGACTCAGGGTGATGTACAGCCAGATTAAAACAGTGCAATATACAAATTAAAACAACAGTTAAAATAACATATGATATAATTGGCCGAAAATTAAAACCGTCAAATTTGACCCCAAAAATAAAATACCCCAGTTAAAATTATTAAAATTTAAAAAATTTAAAAATTTAAAAAGTTAAGCCAGTCTTGCTTGAATAAACAAGTACGTTTTCAATTCACGGCGAAAATGGCCCCTGCAGCAAGCAGGAACCTCACACAGCCACAAAAAAGCCCAAAAACCAACTTTTACACTTTACACATGCACAACACAAAACAACACAACTGACTCACACACAATGTAAAAGCAGAAAGAGATATTTATAATAATAATAACAACAGAGTTGGAAGGGACCTTGGAGGCCTTCTAGTCCAACCCTCTGCCCAGGCAGGAAACCCTACACCATCTCAGTCAGATGGTTATCCAACATTTTCTTAAAAATTTCCAGTGTTGGAGCATTCACAACTTCTGCAGGCAAGTCGTTCCACTTATTAATTGTTCTAACTGTCAGGAAATTCCTCCTTAGTTCTAAGTTGCTTCTCTCCTTGATTAGTTTCCACCCATTGCTTCTTGTTCTACCCTCAGGTGCTTTGGAGAATAGCTTGACTCCCTCTTCTTTGGGGCAGCCCCTGAGATATTGGAAGACTGCTATCACGTCTCCCCTAGTCCTTCTTTTCATTAAACTAGACATACCCAGTTCCTGCAACCGTTCTTCCTATGTTTTAGCCTCCAGTCCCCTAATCCTCTTTTTTGCTCTTCTCTGCACTCTTTCTAGAGTCTCCACATCTTTTTTACATCACGGCGACCAAAACTGAATGCAATATTCCAAGTGTGGCCTTACCAAGGCATTATAAAGTGGCACTAACACGTCACGTGATCTTGATTCTATCCCTCTTAATGCCAGCCTTGGCCCCCGGAAATCTGAACCCCAAGCTCTGAACGATGAGCATCAAAACCGTGTCAACTTCGCTACCCGCCGGCTTATTCAAAAGGGCAAAGAAAATGGCGCACTCACGTGGATGGTTTTGTCGCTCTGGTTTTTGTGCTGCCGCGCTTCTTCCAAGTCTCTCGCCAGCTTCTCCTTCTCCAGGAGCAGCTCGCTCAGCTCCTGTTCGACCCTCTTCAGCTTCCGTTGGAGCTTCCGGTTCTCGGTGTCCTTGGTCAGATTTTGCGAGCGCAAATCTGCCAGCAGGCTCTCTTTCTCCTTCAGTAGCTCCTGAGAACCTTCGCCATCCTAAGAGAAGAAAATAAAACAGGTTACAGCAGCCTTTCCCATAGGTATACTCAGGGGTGGGCTGCTGGGGGTTCGAGAGAACCTCTAGCTAAGATTCTGTGCAGTTCGGAGAACCCCCGAACACCCACTTCTGGATGGACCTGCCCACTCCGTCCCGCCCCTCCCAGGAGAACCCATGCTGCCCACTTTGGATGCAGGTAAGTGCAGGGCGTGCGCGGAGGTTCAAGGAGGGCAAAAATCGGGCCTACTGGAAGTTCGGGAAGGGGGTCTCCAAAGCCTGGGGAGGCCATTTTTGCCCTTCCGGAGGCTTGAGGAAAGCCTCTGGAGCGTGGGGAGGGCAAAAAAGGCCCCCCTCCCTCCAGCCGTGGTGCAGGCGGCCGACTAGGCCACGCCCACCATGGCCACACCCACCCAGCACCTGGGCAGAGAACCCCTTGCTAACATTTTTGAAGCCCATCCCTGGGTATACTTGGTTTTAAAAGAGTGGTGGTCCCACTCCGTGAAGGTCTTGGTGGTCTCTGAGCTTGGTTGCTTCCTTGCAGACATTTCGTGACCCAACTAGGTAATATCAGCAGTCCAGAAGGGAGTGGGCTTCGCTCTCTGTCTATATATAGCTCTTTCTAGAACAGGTGGCCTTACCTAGCTGGATCATGAAATGTTTGCTGAAAAACAACTAAATTCACCAAGGATCCCACAGTCCTCCCCCTCCTCCTCCTCTTCCTCCACTCCACAAACCACACTCCCTTCTAACACTGATGATGGTACCTAGTTGGACCATGAAAAGTCTGCAAGAAAACAACCCAGCTCAGAGAGCACCAAGGACCCCACAGTCCTCCTCCTCCTCCTGCTGTCTGCAAACCCCACTCCCTTCTAGACTGATGATGTCAAGTCATGAAACACCTGCAGGAAATCAACCAAGCTAAGAGACCACCAAGGACCCCATAATGCTCCTCTTCCTTCTCCTCCCCATCCTCCTCCTTCCCTTCCCTTCCACTCCACAAACCCCACTCCCTTCTAGACTGATGATGTTACTTAGTCAGGTCATGAAACGTCTACAGGAAATCAACCAAGCTAAGAGACTACCAAGGATCCCACAATACTCCTCTTCTTTCTCCTCCCCATCCTCCTCCTTCCCTTCCCTTCCACTCCACAAACTCCACACCCTCCTAGCACTGATGATGTTACTTAGTCAGGTCATGAAACGTCTACAGGAAATCAACCAAGCTAAGAGACCACCAAGGACCCCACAGTTCCACCCTGAGCTTTAAATACTGCTATCTACTCCATCTCCTTTCCCCAACCTCGAACGTCTGTGTCTGAGCTTGGGAACCGATCTCTCCAGATTTGGCCAACGATGCTTTCAGGCTTTCTATTTCAGAAGCAAGGTCGCCATTCTAAAACAAGACGAAAGAATGAACAATATAGGCGCAGAGGGAAACCAGCAACGACCACAAAGGGGAAGAGAGATGCCTCCCTCCCGTAGAAAAGTAGACTTTAGAGTCCGACGCAGCCAAGGATGCCTTGATATACTGAGGTATCCTTCAGCCTCAAGATTTCATGCGTTTTTGTTTTTGTTTTTCAGATGTTTCTGGCAGGACAGACAAAATCTCTCCTACCTCGTTTTCCTTGGTTTTTAAAACAAGGGTTAAACCCTGGATGGTCTTGTCTCGTTTCAAGGCGTTTTTCTTTTCGGCGGAAAGCTCCGTTTCCCGTTCACGCAGGTTCTCCTGGAGATCCTAAAAGTTTTTTTAAATGGAAATCCAAATTCAATTGAATTCAATTGAGTTCAAGAATAGAATAGAATAGAATAGAATAGAATAGAATAGAATAGAATAGAATAGAATAGAATAGAATAGAATAGAATAGAATAGAATAGAATAGAATAGATGGAATGGAATGGAATGGAATGGAATGGAATGGAATGGAATAGAATAGAATAGAATAGAATAGAATAGAATAGGTGGAATGGAATGGAATGGAATGGAATGGAATGGAATGGAATGGAATGGAATAGAATAGAATAGAATAGAATAGAATAGAATAGAATAGAATAGAATAGAATAGAATAGGGCTTAGAAAATTTAGAATAATATTTAAAATTTATTTATATTTAATATATTTAAAGAAATATTTAAAATAGAATAATATTTAAAATTTAGAACTATATTTAGAATAGAATAGAATTGGGCTTAGAAAATTTAGAACTACGCCTTCGACATGACCTGACTTTAACTCATAAAATCATCTATTACAATGTCCTTCCTGTCGAAGACTACTTCAGTTTCAATCACAACAATACAAGAGCAAACAATAGATTTAGGCTTAATATTAATCGCTCCAATCTTGATTGCAGAAAATATGACTTCAGTAAAAGAGTTGTTAATGCTTGGAACAAACTACCTGACTCTGTGGTCTCTTCCCAAAATCCCCAAAGCTTCAACCAAAAACTGTCTACTATTGACCTCACCCCATTCCTAAAAGGTCTGTAAGGGGCGTGCCTACCGTTCCTGTCCTAATGTTCCCTTTGATTGTTTCCAATTAATATAGTTATTACATACTTATGATTATATTTATGCTTATATATTGTATAGTTATTACATGCTTATTTATACTGTGTGACATAAATAAATAAATAAAATAGAATTGAATAGGATAGGATAGGATAGGATAGGATAGGATAGGAAAGGATAGGATAGGATAGGATAAGATAGGATAGGATAGGATAGGATAGGATAGAATAAAATGGAATGGAGTGGAGTGGAGTGGAGTGGAGTGGAATGGAGTCGAGTCAAATCGAGTCGAATAGAATGTTAAAGGGACTTTGGAGGTCTTCTAGTCCAACCCCTTGCTTAGGCAGGAAACCCTACACCACTTTAGACAAATGGTTATCCAACATTTTCTTAAAAACTTCCAGTGTTGGAGCATCCAGAACTTCTGGAGGCAAGTTGTTCCACTGATTAATTGTTCTCATTGTCAGGAAATTTCTCCTTAGTTCTAAATTGCTTCTCTCCTTAGTTTCCACCCATTGCTTCTTGTCCTGCCTTCAGGGGCTTTGGAGAATAGTTTGACTCCCTCTTCTTTGTGGCAGCCCCTGAGATATCGGAAGACTGCTATCATGTCTCCCCTAGTCCTTCTTTTCAGGAAACTAGACCTACCCAGTTCCTGCAACCGTTCTTCATATGTTTTAGCCTCCAGCCCCATAATCCTCTTTGTTGCTCTTCTCTGCACTTTTTCTAGAGTCTCAACATCTTTTTCACATTGTGGCGACCAAAATTGGATGCCAGAGTCCAAGTATTTAACACATCCATGTTGTATTGTGATACGTTGTTCCAGAATAGATGAGAGAAAAATTATTGGGGCTGCAGAATAACAGATCGCAGCTAAATGTTCTTCTGACTTGGGAAAATTATTTTCCTTGCTTTCAGAAAACTGAATTCTAAGAGGGGGAAAAGCTGCCCCAAATTCCCCTCCCGAAAATGTTAAGGTTCTGAGTGCAAAGGATGTGAGTGTCATACCTCGATCCTTTTTTCAAGATCTTTTTTTTCACTGCTGAATTCTGTCCTGAGAATCTACAAGAACAGAAAGGTTGTTATTTTAATTTCGGCAATAACCCAAAAAGAAAAAAAGAAGAAGGAGAAGGAGAAGGATAAAGGGCTATTTGCGACTTGTGCTCAGCAGCATGGAAAAACCGAGGGAATGGGAAGGGAGAAAAAGAGAATTGCATTGTGAAGTCTTGAGGACTGGAAACCTGGAACAGAAATTGGAGAGGATTGGAGAGACTATAATTGTCTCTCCTCACTGATTTCATCAAAGTGAGAGGCTGTTACGCAAGCATTCCCAACTGTTCAAAAAATGGAGAGAGAGAGGGAAGCAAATCAAAATGTTTTCTAAGATGCTTCATTGTGGATTATAAATATCCAACTTGGATAGGGAATGTTATTTTAAATTTGGTGGCAATTTCCTTTAATTTTTTATAATTGTTCACCACCCAGAAGCACTTGTATTGAGATGTATGGCCATACATATTGAACGAAGGAATGGATGAATGAACAGATAAGGAAGCGGTCTTTGGCGCTCTCTGAGCTTGGTTGTTTTCTTGCAAACGTTTCATTACCCAACTAGGCAACATCATCAATGCTAGTGAATGTGATTTGCTCCCTGTTAAATATGGTAGCTCTGAGCTTGGTTGTTTTTTTGCAGACATTTCATGACTCAGCTAGGTAACATCATGAGTGGTAGAAAGAAGGGGGAGGTTGCAGAGAGGAGGAAGAGCAGGAGGAGGAGCAGGAGGAGGAGGAGGAGTGGGGGGATGATGACACAAACAGGACAAGCCAAGTGTACATAAACAAAAAGCAAACCCCACTTCCTTCTAGCATTGATTGTAAAGGTTCCAAGTAGCATTGATGATATTACCTAGTTGGGTCATGAAACGTCTGTAAGAAAACGACAAAGCTCAGAGAGCACCAAAAATCCCACAATTCCACCCTGAGCTACAAATATTCTCCTTTATTGAATTGATGGATGGATGGATGGATGATGGGCAGATGGATGGATAATGGATGGATGGATAGATGGGATGGATGATGGATGGATGGATGGATGATGGATGGATGGATGGATGATGGGCAGATGGATGGATGATGGATGGATGGATAGATGGGATGGATGATGGATGGATGGATGGATGGGTGGGTGGATGATGAATGGATGGATGGATGGATGGATGGATGGATAGATAGATAGATAGATAGATAGATAGATAGATAGATAGATAGATAGATAGATAGATGGAACAAACATCCACCCTACTCACCATCCTTAGCAACCCCCCATGTTTTCCTCACCTCTAAGGTCTTCTCTTTTTCATCATTCAATGCAGCACCAGGATCTTGGCTTTCTTCTGAAGATCTTCTCTCTCCTTCCTCCAAGAGCTGGATTTCAGCATTTTTCCTTTCCAGAGAGAGCCTCAGCTGCTCTATGCACCTACGGACACAATACCAGCCTCTTACACCACAGGCAGGGAGAAAGCAAGGAGATCCCAAAGGTTGCCTCGCTCACAGGATAGAGCTTCTCCAGTTGGGGCCTCACCACCAACTCAGGATGTCCCAAAGGTGCTTTTTCAAGAGGCAACTGGATTCCATTTTTCCTTGAAGACATTTGGTTTCTCACCCAAGAAGCTTCTTCAGTTTTGACTGACTCCCGTCCTCCACCAGAACTGAAGAAGCTTCTTGGATGAGAAGCGAATCGTCTTCAAAGAAAAACCAGAAAGTCCAGTTGCCTCTTGAAAAAAACACCTTTGGGACAACCTTGGATGACTTGAGAACCTCCAGAGACATTTGTGATGGACGCCTTTATCATCTGAAGGTATCCTTTCTTCCTTTCAGAACCGGGGTTTAATAGCAGTCCAGTTGGGGGGAACCATCCATGATGTTTTTATCCACCCGCTGACTCCGGAAGCTATGGAAGATGAGGAATGTGGGAATGGTTCCTCCCCTTTCCTTCTGTTACACCCTGGATGTTTTAACTCTGGTTTATGGAGATTCTCGGTCCTCCAGGTCATGATTGTCCCCAAGACTTCCTTTCTTTTTTCCTTGAAGGCATTTCGCTTCTCCTCCAAGGAGCTTCTTCAGCTCTGGCTGGATGGTGGGGAATGGAAGGATTTATATCCCTTGCAGACAAGATCAGTCATCTGCAATCTTTTAGCACGCCAAGCATTTGGAGGTTTATCTGTGTCCTCAGATAGTCCTCTTGGTTCCTGTCGTCTGGAATTTTTCTCTGGAAAGCCATTCCTCCTCCCACACCATTCCAAGGGCGGGGTCCATCCCAAATTGTATAGCTAAAAGTCTGTAGAGATTCTCAGTCGTCCATGGTTGTCCCAAAGGTGACTTTTTTTCAGGAGGCAACTGGAGTTTCTTGGGTTTTTCTTTTCTTTTGAAGATGTTTCGCTTCTCCTCCAAGAAGCTTCTTCAGTTCTGGCACCTGCTAAATGTCTCTGGAGATCCTCAGCCATCCAGGTCATGGTTGCCCCCTAAGTTGCTTTTTCTATAGGCAACTGGGTTTTCTTTGTTTTTCCTTGAAGATATTTCGCTTCTCCTCCAAGAAGCTTCTTCGGTTCAAGAAATGCTTCATCCAGGAACCGAAGAAGCTTCTTGGATGAGAAGCGAAACATTTTCCGGGGGGTGGGGGGGGAACCCAAGAACATCCCGTTGCTTTTTGGAAAAGCACCTTTGGTACAACCTGAACGATTGAGAAGCTCCACAGACATTCAACCTGCGAGCAGTGCGGTGGCCTAGAGGTGGAGCTCTCACCTCACAATCGGGAGGTGATCCTAGATAGAGGCAGATATTTCTCTCTCGGGGCACACTGAGAATATATATCTGCTGAACAAAACTCCACATTGGCAACAGGAAAGGCATCCGGCCATGAAAACACGCCGGTAGCTCCATTCAGTTGCCCAGACTCCACCCCTCAAGGGATTATGGGGTCCTTAAAAGAAGAGGATAGACATTCAACCTGTCTTTTTCTCCCAGCAGGGCTGTGACATCAGTATCTTTAGCCTGAGCAGTAATGATCAAGGAGAGCTGTTGTTCCACTGCCAGTCGCTGGGCTCTTTCGCGCTCCGTCAAAGCAAACGCTTTCTCTACTTCTTTCTGGGCCGTTCGAAGGTCCTGTTAACTCAGAAAATAAAAGAGGGACATTGAAGGCAAGGGACAGTCAGGCTACCTTTAAAGCCAGCCCACTCAGCTCTGGAAAGACCCCACACATCTACCCAATATTTATGACTCTACCATACCACAAAAAGGATGTTAGAATAGAATAGAATAACAGAGTTGGAAGGGACCTCAGAGGTCTTCTAGTCCAACCCCCTGCTTAGGCAGGAAACCCTACACCACTTCAGACAAATGGTTATCCAACCTCTTCTTAAAAACTTCCAGTGTTGGAGCATTCACAACTTCTGGAGGCAAGTCGTCCCACTGATTAATTGTTCTCACTGTCAAAAAATGTCTCCTGAGTTCTAAGTTGCTTCTCTCCTTGATTAGTTTCCACCCATTGCTTCTTGTTCTAGCCTCAGGTGCTTTGGAGAATAGCTTGACTCCCTCTTCTTTGGGGCAGCCCCTGAGATATTGGAACACCACTATCATGTCTCCCCTAGTCCTTCTTTTCATTAAACTAGACATACCCAGTTCCTGCAACCGTTCTTCCTATGTTTTAGCCTCCAGTCCCCTCATCATCTTTCTTGCTCTTCTCTGCATAGAGTCTCAACGTCTTTTTTACATCACGGCCACCAAAACTGGATGCCGTATTCCAAGTGTGGCCTTACCAAGGCCTTATAAAATGGTATTAACACCTCATGTGATCTTGATTCTATATCTCTGTTGATGCAGCCCAGAACTGTGTTGGCTTTTTTGGCAGCTGCTGCACACGGGCTGGCTCATATTTAAATGGTTGTCCACTAGGACTCTAAGATCCCTCTCACAATCACCTCTATTGAGCAAGAGACCACCTATGATGTACATGTGCATTTAGGGTTTTTTTGCCTAAAGGTAGAACCTCACTTTTTTTCACCACTGAATTTCATTTTCTTTTCAAAAGGCAAGCGGACGTTCTTGTTTTTCTTCTTCAGCATCTTGGATAAGAAGCGAAACGTCTTCGAAACAAAACAAAGAAATTCCAGCTGCCTCTTGAAAAAGTACCACACTACAGAAAAAGATATTGAGACTTTGGAAAAAGTTCAGGGAAGAACGACTAAGAGAATCAAAGGCCTGGAAATTAAAACATAGGATGAACGGCTGCAGGATTTGGGTCTGGCTGATCTTGAGAGAAGGACTAGGGGGAAACATAATAGCAGTATTCCAATATTGGAGGGGCTGCCTCAATAATAGTAACTGTGAGAGGGATCTTGGAGTCCTAGTGGACGACCATTTAAATAGGAGCCGGCCGTGTGCAGCAGCTGCCAAAAAAGCCAACACAGTTCTGGGCTGCATAAACAGAGGGATAGAATCAAGATCATGTGAAGGGTTAATACCACTTTATAAGGCCTTGGTAAGGCCACACTTGGAATACTGCATTCAGTTTTGGTCGCCACGATGTAAAAAAGATGTTGAGACTCTAGAAAGAGTGCAGAGAAGAGCAAGAAAGATGATTAGGGGAGTGGGGGCTAAAACATATGAAGAACGGTTGCAGGAACTGGGTGTGTCTAGTTTAATAAAAAGAAGGACTAGGGGAGACATGATAGCAGTCTTCCAATATCTCAGGGGCTGCCACAAAGAAGAGGGAGTCGGGTTGTTCTCCAAAGCTCCTGAGGGTAGAACAAGAAGCAACGGATGGAAACTAATCAAGGAGAGAAGCAACTTAGAATGAAGGAGTAATTTCCTGACAATTAGAACAATTAATAAGTGGGACAACTTGCCTGCAGAAGTTGTAAATGCCCCAACACTGGAAATTTTTAAGAAGATGTTGGATAACCATCTGTGTGAGATGATGTAGGGTTTCCCACCTGGGCATGGGGTTGGACTAGAAGGCCTCCAAGATCCCTTCCAACTCTGTTGTTGTTGTTGTTGTTGTTATTATTATTATTATTATTAAGAAGAGGGGGTCAATTTATTCTCCAAAGCAACAGAAGGGAAGACAAGAAGCAATGGATGGAAACTAACCAAGGAGAGAAGCAACCTGGAATTGAGGAGAAACTTCCTAACAGTGAGGACAATTAACCAGTGGAATAGCTTGCCACCAGAAGTTGTGGATGCTCCATCCCTGGAGGTTTTTAAGAAGAGCCTAGACCTGTGATGGCAAACCTATGGCACGCGTGCCACAAGCGGCATGCAGAGCCATCTCTCCAGCCATGCCAGCCATTGCCCATTGCTCTTTTGGGTTCCATGCGTGCCAGTCTTCGCGAGAGCGGGAGCACCAGAACCCGACCTGGTCTTCCGGTTTCCGACGCTCCCATGCATGTGCGCCGGGAAGCTGCTCTTCTGGTGGCGAAAAGGTTCGCCAACCCTAGTCTAGACAGTCACCGATCGGAAATGGTATAGGTTCCCCAGCTTGAGCAGGGGGTTGGACTAGATGACCTCCAAGGTCCCTTCCAACTCTTGTTACTTTTTAAAACCTCCATGGTCCCTTCTAGAGCTCATTCACTCTATAGCTACCATAAAGCGGGTACCAGTCCATCTTCCCAAACTCCACACAAAACCCACATGGGGAGGTTGCCACGGTCATAAGTGTGAAAAAACGGCCATAAGTCACTTTTTCCGTGCTGTGGTGGCTTTACAGTCACTAAACGAACTGTGTCGTATTTTGTGTGTGCGGTATTAAACGTATTTCTGTTCTCAGTCAATCAAACATTAAACGCATTTCTGTCCTGGCTCACTCAAAACGATTGCACGGCTTACTAAAATAAATACAATTTCAAACAAAGGCGGCACAATCTTAAAAGCTCAACCATCCCAAATACCGCCGAAAAATAAATACACGAAATGTATTTTTGTTTCATCGCAATCAAAAGACATCGCAATCAAAAGACATCGCAATCAAAAGATATTGCAATAAAAAAAAAACACATCTGCACGGGTAAATAATACAATTTGCAAGAGAAGCAAGACAATCTTAAGAGCTCGAGCATCATAAATTGGAATAAAAATATGTTTTGCCCTGCCTGTTGCTGGGAATAACTGCACAGCTCATCTCTCAAACCGAACACAGCCCTTGGGGCAATGTTGTGGTTTGCCAGCAGCCTCCGGAGCTGGCAACGGAGTCGGACACCAATGAGGCTGAGGTGGGGCCAGGACCATCGGGGAGTGAGGTGCGGACTCCAGAGCCTCCAGAGACTGACAGTAGTGAGGCAGAGGAACAGGAGGAGCCTGTTCCTAATGCACGCATGAGAAGAGCTGCCAGAAGTCAAGAGCAGCTCAAGCAGAGAGGACAACTCAGGAGTAAAGCCAAGAGATGATTGGCCCCTCCCATAAGGCTTAATCAATTGTGGCCGTAAGTCGAGGACTACCCTTATTTAAAAAGTGTCCCATCCTTGGTGTCCAAGACTCGGGATGGGGGAAGAGAAGGGCAGCTTTTCCTTGGATTGTCTTGGGATCCTCACCGCCGGCAAACTCCAGGCTTGCGACCAGGTCCAAAGACTCAAAATTCCCCCCAAATTCCAGAAAAACTTCCCAAGACTTGCCTCCTCTAGAAGCCGGATTCTGCTAGTCAAGCTCGCTTCTACTTCCTGGACTTTTTTCTCGGCATTTTCCTTCAGACGTTGGATTTCGGCATCGCCACCCTGGGCCAAGCTCTCAACGGCTTTCCTGCGAAGGCCAAATATAAGACCGTTTGTTGTGGCCCACCAAATGGCCAGCAAAGCTGGCAGCTGAGTCAGACAGTGAGGAGGTTGGGGAGGAACATGGGCCAGTCCTGTGGGCAGGGGAAAGCTTGAATGAGGGCTCTGCGTCGGAGGCAGAGAGGGAGCTAGACAGCAGCGAGGCAGAGGAACAGCTGGAGCCCGTTCCCAGTGTGTGCATGCACAGAGCTGCCAGAAAACAAGAACAATTAAGAAAGTAGGGTCGACTCAGGAGTAAAGCCACACCTTGGTGGTGATTGGCCCCTCCCATAAAACAAAAGAGGAGCGAACGGGGAGGGGGCTTTTGCCGGAAACAATTTGTTCAGTCGGTCGTTTCAAGAGTGGAAAGTTCTGTTCGTGACTCTAAGAGACTCCGTGCCAAGTTTTGCCTTGCCCTGCCTTTGGAAACTATTTATCTGGCAGCTCGCCAAGCGAGATAAGGTTTGTGTTGATAAATATTCCTTTGAAAAACTGTTTGGACAGGCCTTGCTGACTGTGAATGAAGGGAATTCACAGTTGTGTAAATAAAAGGGGTTTTGCTGGGACCAAGACTGCTTCTTGTTTTTCAAGGAAGCCTAAGTCAGAACACCGTTGAGGAAGAGAAGCGGAGCAGCAGAAGACCGAAGGACGGAACTGCTGTCCAGCTAGACTTCCCTTCTCAACCTAACCCACCTCCCCAGCCTGGCCTGCAGAGGGGAAGCCCGGCTGGGCATCTAAAACACAATTAAACGACGAGGGCCGTCCAAACATGCGCAATGGGGAAAATAATAATAATAATAATAATAATATTTTAATTTATAGACCGCCCTTCTCCCGAAGGACTCAGTTAAAATACAAAGCAAACCCATACAATAATTAAAAAACTACCCCTAAAAAACTTATTCAATTGGCAAGACTAAAATACAATTACACCCTATAAAATCACTAAAATTTAAAAAACCCCAATAAAACCATTTAAAAGTTTTTAAAAGTTAAGCCAGTCCAGCAAGATGAAACAAATAGGTTTTAAGTTCGCGGCGAAAGGTCCGAAGGTCGGGCAATTGTCGAAGTCCAGGGGGAAGCTCGTTCCACAGGGTAGGAGCCCCCACAGAGAAGGCCCTCCCCCTGGGGACCGCCAGCCGACATTGTTTGGCAGACGGCACCCTGAGGAGACCCTCTCTGTGAGAGCGCACCGGTCGTTGGGAGATTGAAGCCGGCAGAAGATGGTCCCGTAAGTATCCCGGTCCTAAGCCATGAAGCGCTTTAAAGGTCGTCACCAATACCTTGAAGCGCACCCGGAAGACCACAGGTAGCCAGTGCAGTCTGCGCAGGATAGGTGCTACGTGGGAGCTCCGTGATGCTCCCTCAATAACCCGCGCAGCTGCATTCTGAACTAACTGGAGTCTCCGAGTGATCTTCAAGGGGAGCCCCATGTAGAGAGCATTGCAGTAGTCCAGGCGAGAAGTAACGAGAGCATGAGTGACCGTGCATAGGGCATCCCGGTCCAGGAAGGGACGCAACTGGCGGATCAGGCGAACCTGATAAAAAGCTCTCCTGGAGACGGTCGTCAAATGCTCTTCAAAGGACAACCTTGAAAAATACTCACGATGCTTTCCGGAGCAACTGCTCTCGTTGCTGAAGTTCTCGTTTCACGCTCTCCAATTCGACTTTGAGCTCAATGTTCTAATGGAACGAGACAGAAATGCAGAAAATGCATAGATTATTTTTTTTTTTTTTGCCCGCGAGGAATTTTTGCAGCTCGGTTTTCTATACCACAACAAAGTTTGGGACAAAGTTTGGCTTTCGCGAGGGGCAGACTCCAAGCAGGCCCCGGGACATCCTACCCAGGCAACGGGGCGAGCACGTCGTGTTCCTAGACTTAAGACTTAGAATAACTTTATTGTCACTTTGAATGTTTGGCTCCGCAACCCAGCAAGACAGACACAGACTTCAAGGGATAAGTAGAACTGCAGAATGGCTAACAACCTGTCTTCCATTGAGGACCTGTATACTGCACGAGTCAAAAAGAGGGCTGTGAAAATACCTACAGACCCCTCGCATCCTGGACATAAACTGTTTCAACTTATACCCTCAAAACGACGCTATAGAGCACTGCACACCAGAAAAACTAGACACAAGGACAGTTTTTTCCCACATGCCATCACTCTGCTAAACAACTAATTCCCACAATACTATCAAACTATATTACTATTATTCTTCTCATCCTTCCTGTTACCTATCTCCTTTTCTACTTACGACTATAACTTTGTTGCTTGTATCGTTACGATTTATATTGATTTATTTAGTTTCCTAGTATGATTTGATTTTTTATTTAGTATCCTACAAAAGTGTTGTATCTTATGATTTTGGATGAATGTATTTTTTTTATGTACACTGAAAACTTATGCACCGAAGACAAATCCCTTGTGTGTCCAATCACACTTGGCCAATAAAGAATTCTATTCTATTCTATTCTATTCTATTCTATTCTATTCTATTCTATTCTATTCTATTCTATTCTATTCTACTCTACTCCAGTCCACTCCACTCTCCATTCCATTCCATTCTATTCTAATGTATACAAATTGGCATATATTAAAATGAAATTTCCTTGCCTATAGCTCTCAAAGGGTCACCACCTCCAAGATACATTCTATGAACATAAATAAATACAAAATTATGCATATACCCACATATATTATGACACAGAGAAACAACGCAGTCTAGCCTGGATGTATACATGTACATGGCGAGAGAAACAAATCTTGCGAGTTTATCAGATGGATGGCCCAGGGAACAAAGCTGTTCCAGAATCTGGGAATTCTGCTAGAAATACTTTGAAACCTCCTCTGAGAGGGGAGCAACAGAAACAGACCATAAAGTGGATGCGTGGGGTCTCTAACAATGCTTCAAGCTCTAACCACATAGCACTTATAAGCAGCATCCTGAATAACGGGAAGTGGGCTTCCTATAATCTTCTCCACTGTCCTCACCACTCTCTGTAGGGACTTTCTATCTGAGGCAGTGCTGTCACCAAACCAAACCAAACAGGGACGTCCTTACATGCCGGTAATGTCCTAATAGGCATCGGGGCCCGTACAGAAACCAGGAAAACCCCCCCCAAAAAAAACACCCAACACTTACGATCCGGTAGACGTCATCATGGGGACCATCAAACTTCTGCTGAATCCGGTCCTCCAGGAAATAGATGCGAAGTTTCAAGTTGAAATTCTCTTTCCGCAGCTCCGTGATTTGCTGGCGAAAGAAGAGATGGTGACCTGAATGGTTTTCCAAACAACCCAAGTCCCCACCGCAAACATCAGTTTCCCCAAATAGAACTTCTGTAGGCCAGTTACAGCTAGTTCTCGACTTGTGACTGTTCATTTAGCGACCGTCCGAAGTTACAACGGCCCTGGAAAAAAGTGACTTAGGACTCTTTTTCACAGTTACAACCATTCCAGTAACCCCGTGGTCACGTGATCAAAATTCAGCCGCTTGGCAACCGGTTCGTATTTATGACGGTCGCTTGTCTCAGGGTCATGTGATCCCCTTTTGCAAACCAGCAAAAATCAATCGGGAAGCCGGATTCACTTAACAACCGGTTTACTAACTTATCAGCTACAGTGATTCACTTAACAACAGAGGCAAGGAAGGTCGTAAAATGGAGCAAAATTCACTCAACAAATGTCTCACTTAACAGCAGAAAAGATGGGCCTCGATTGTGGTCCTAAGTTGAGGACTACCTGAATTTTTGGGTGGCATTCCAGGTTAAAATTGGAGGCGATGCAGGAAATTTGATCCGACGTTTTATCGATTGATAAATTTATTCTCCTCAGGAGCGCTGGCCGGGCCTTTGCCTTCCAACGGTTCCTATTGGAGGTTTTCAGAAAAGCCAGACCTTCTACTTCCTGCAAGCTTTCTGCCCTGTTTTAAAGTGGGTTTTTTTTATTTTTATTTTCTTTTTGCTGGGCCTCCCACAACTCTTGACAGGAAATATGAGAGCCGTGTGGCCAATTTGGTTTTATTTCTGCTCTTGAAAGGAGCTTTCTTAATTAGGAACATGCTTGCCGAGGGTGGGGAGGGGATATAGTCCACTCTCCTGTGAAGAGGCTGGAGTGGGGGGGGAAAAAAATCTGGATTTTCTCTTCTCTAAATGCTAGGTTGCACAAAGGAGGAGGATTCCCTTTTTCATTTCGTTCAACTTGGCTCAGATCGCGCCCTCAAAACGCTGGGAAAAGCCAGCGGGTGCTGATTCCTGCTTCCCCAGACAAGAGCCGGTGGCTGAATCGCTTCCCACTGAAACAGCTAAAATGCCCTTCGCTCATGGCGACGTTGTGCCCGTGCTCACCTTGTAATTTACCTCAGCCCCAAAATGGCTGCCTGCTTCATCCAAGTCTACGTGCAAATCGATCTTTGCCAAGTGTAAGTTTGTGTGCCGATTTTGGCGGTTAAGAATCAGAACAGAGCTGGAAGGGACCTTGGAGGTCATCTAGTCCAGCCCCCTGCTCAAGCAGGAGACCCTCTACCAGGGATGGCGAACCTTTTCGGGACTCAGTGCCCAAAGCGCATGTGCGCGTGCGCACCCTGAACCTCCCAAATGCAATGCACGCGTACCCCCCACGCATGCCCCACCCTTGTTAAGCGAATCCGGCTTTCCCATTGATTTCGATTGCCAGAAGGTCGCAAAAGGAGGTCACGTGACCCTGGGACCGTCATAAATGTGAGTCAGTTGCCAAGTTGTCAGAGTTTTGATCGCGGGACCGTGGGGATGCTACAAAAGTTGTAAGTGTGGAAAACGGTCCTAAATGACTTTTTTAAGCGTCATTGTAACTTGAGTCCCTAAATGAACTGCCGTAAGACAAGAGCTACCTGTTTAAAATATTCATTTAAATCTGGGGTCTCCAACCTTGGCAAACTTTAAGCCTGGAGGACTTCAACTCCCAGAATGCCCTAGCCAGCAAAGCTGCCAAGGTTGGAGACCCCTGATTTAAATAAAGCAGCTATCCAAATACCCTTCAATTACCACCACATCCTACCCATCTTTGCCAACCTGGAGAAATCTCGTATCATCCTCCTCCTCTTTTAACGACCCCATAATCCCTTTGCAGGGTCTGAATGAAGCTAGCAGAGAGTTTTAATGGCCAGATGCCTTTCCCGTCGCCAATGCGGAGTTTTGTTCGGCAGATATATTCTCAGTGTGCCCAGAGAGAGAAATATCTGCCTCTACCTAGGATCAAACTCACAGCCTCCCGATTGTGAGGCGAGAGCCCCAGCTCTAGGCCACTGCACCACTCCCCAGGGAAATCTTTTATATATATATATAAATACATACATACATACACGATTTATGAACAGAGTATTGGCCATATCACAATTCAATATATTCAAATATATTTTACTTAGGTATAGTTTTTGCCAAAATATTCTTTTTTCATAGTTTTTATTCATTTCCTAATATTTCCTTGCTCATTTTATTAAGTCACATCTTCCTTCGCCCTCAAGTTCTAATTTCTCCATTTTTATTGGTGTTCATTCTCTTTCATTCTTTTTTTTTTAACTGTTTCAATTTTTATCCTAATACATTCAAATGTATTCAGGGTTGCCTTTCTTCCATTTCATCTTTTCCTTTTAACAGCACTCCTTTCTTCTCCTCTCACTCTTTTCCCTCCCTCCCTCCTTTCTTCCTACCTCCTTTCTTTCCTCTCCTACTCCTTCTCTACTTCCCCTTCCTTTCTCCCCCCCCCCACCCTACTTCCTCCCTATCTAACCTTCTCTCCTACTCTTACTTCCCAGGGGAAATCTCATATGTTGCTAATAAAATATTGATGCTTGCCCCTTTCTATAAATGAAAAGGGAGACACAACTACTCAATTTACAAAGCAGCCTAGCATAACAAAAGTGGTAAGCCAAGAGGTTCATCCAGCTTTTCTCCCAGGTAAACACTTCTTAATGGAAGCCTTTCCAAATTGGTTTACTTGCCCCCATTGTTTCCAAATCGCAACTCGGCACTGCAACCGTCATAACTTTGAGTCAGTTGCCGAGCATCTGAATTTTGATCGCGCGACCCTGGGGATGTTTCAACGGTCGTAAGCAGTGGTGGGTTGCTACCGGTTCGTCCCGGTTCGGGGGAACCGGTAGCGGCGGTGGGAGGCTCCGTTCACCCGCCTGGACGTCTCTGCGCATGTGCAGAAGTGTGCGCCCATCCACGAGCGAACCGGTAGCAGCGGGATTTGAATTCCAGTACTGGTCATAAGTGTGGAAATCAATCCTAAGTGACTTGTCTCAGTGGTGTTGCAACTTTGAACGGTCACTCAACGAACAGTTGTAAGTCAAGAACTATCTTTATATGTAAAAAACACCCATCCATCCCAAAAACAAACCAGCCACCAAACTTACATTTTCAAAATCCTTCATGGTTCGCGCCCTGCTTGGTGAAACGGTCTCTTCGGCCACCTCAGGTAACGCTGCCAATAATTCAAATAAAGAGCAAATATTTGCACACACATAGACATGCAATATATACCGTGTTTCCCTGAAAATAAGATCCTGTCTTATATTTTTTTTTGAACCTTGAAATAAGCGCTTGGCCTTAGTGCCATGCACTCAAAAGCCCAATTGGGCTTATTATCAGGGGATTTGTCTTATTTTGGGGGAAATAGTATATATATCTCCTGTCTCTTTCTTTCTCTCTCTCTCTCTCTCATTCTCTCTCTCACTTTCATTTCCCTTCCTCTCTTTCTCTTTCTTTCTCCCTTTTCCTTTCTCTCTCTTTCTCTCTCTGCCTCTGTCCCTCTCTCTTTCTTTTTCTCTCTTTTTCCCCTCCCTTTCCCTTTCTCTTTCTTCCTCTGTCTGCCTCTATCTCTCTTTCTCTTTTTTTCTCTCTCCCTTTCCCTTTATCTCTCTTTTCTCTCTCTCTTTTTCTCTGTCTCTTGTCTCTCTTTCTCTCTCTCTCACTCTGTCTCTTTCATTCTTTCTCTCTCTTGTTCTTCCTCTCTGTGTGTATTTCTCCCACTCTGTCTCTCTCTGTCTCTATCTCTCCATCTCCCTCTCTTTCTCCCTCCCTCCCTCCCTCCGTGTGTGTGTGTGTGTGTGTGTGTGTGTACATACACACACTTTTTATTTCCAGTTGAGAGAAATTCCCTGAAAATGAGTTCCAGCAGGAATTTCTGGTCCCATCAACTGACCCAAATTCAATTTCTCCTCATTATCCTGGAACATTTAAATTTTCCTTCATTCGAAAATAAATAAACCTCAGGATGAACTAACCATGCAGAAAAGAAAGAGAAACTATTTACACCCCACTCTTAAAAAGCACCAAATGGGGCCCAGCAGTATTTTTTAAAAAATTTAAAAAACTTTCAAATTTATAATAATGCAAAATGCAGAACTCAAACGGAAATGCCAAATAAACCTGTATTATTAATTTTTTTTTAAAAAAAAGATCTCTTCCATCATTTTTCACGACTTATTTTCCAAGAACCCGCAAATAAATAATTTTTTTACGTGCGTTACGTAGTTCAGATTTAGAAAATAATTGCTTTTGATGAAATATTAAATCGTTTCCTGCATTTTTTTCAGATCAGAGGCACCAAATAGTTTTCACCATGCAGAAGTACACAAAAAGGAAGTGAACTTTGGGGCAATTTGGCAAAGCAACAAATACGTTAGAGCTGAAAAACCAGAATCTCCCATAAGAGTTTTATTTTTATTTTCCTGGGTTTGGGGGAAAATGTTTAAATAAAGCACGTTAAGTCTAAATTTGGATTTAAACTACGTCATTTATACTATCATTTTTCTTTTTTTCCAGCTTGAAAACACAGAGAGAAATTGCCCTCTATTTTCAACAAATGCAGTTTGAAATAAATTCTGGTGGGGAAGAAAAGTAGAACTTAAGGGTATTAAACACGCTGTTTGTGGTTCGTAAAAGGGATTGTGTAATTTTCCAAGAACTTATTTATTTTTTCTTCCTCCTGGATGGGTTTTTACAATCACTTAGAAGAAGAAACTTGAATGCAACAAAGTTTCCGGTGCAGACTTAATTACTTCCCTTTTGTTTCTCTTCCAAGTATTTTTTTTTGGTTTTGTTTTACTGGTACTTAGATAAATGGCTTGAAATGCAACAGTGTGTTTACGCCAGTCTGTAAAGTTTGATTTAAGTTGCATTTAAAGTGATTTTTTAAAAGAGTTTGGGGGAATTTTTTATTTTTTTTTACCTCCACCGCCTCCCGCTTGATTGCGAACCTCGTCTCCCGAGACATCTGGAAGCCGGGAAAAATTGAGGCTGGAAAGAAGGAAGTTTTAAAAATAATCAGCCTGCAGGCCCCAAGCTATCTGCTCCCCACCCACCTGCTTTTACAGCCCTGCACTACATGTCCCATCAGCGGTGGACCGATGGGGCTTGAGGATATTTGGATAGAGGCACCGTGGCTTATCCAGCCTCTGCAATACACAATCTTTCTCCATCCTCCTTCATACGTGCATTTAAATAAATAAAAATGAATTTTCTGGCTTTGGCTTCCCCCCCGCCCCCTCCTGCATCTTCAAAGCGAGCGATGGGAACTGTAGTCCAAGACGCCAAGTTGAAGGGAGAAAGGTACAAGAGCCAGGAAGGGGGAAACTGCAGCTAGCAGAGGCTGGGTCTCTGCGTCCTACACCTGGGGAGGATGGGGTTTGTAGTCTGAATGAAGGAAAGCACACACACCCCTCCCAGCCTGGTCTGCTGATGTCCCCCAATCCAATCCAGCTGGAAACATGCACCCCAAGTCCCCCCCCCACTCTTCACAACCTGGAAGGTCATCCATCCAATCAGCAAAGGCAGTTAAAAGGATGGGAGTTGTAGTGCATTCCCATCGGGATCACGAAACAACTTAGTCTGAAGCCCACCCACCCCAATCCGATCCAGCTGGAAACATACACCCCAATCCTGATCGCTCTTGCAAGGATCTCCTCTGCCACCTTTCCTCCCCCCACCCTTAACAACTCTCCTGCAGGGTTGTCCATCCCATCAGCAAAGGCAGCCATGACAAGAAGTTCACAGGATGGGAGTTGTAGCACATTCCCCCATCAAGATCAGGAAAGAGCCTAGTCTAAAAGCCCACCCCAGATTCAATCCAGAAACAGACACATCCCAATCCTGATCACCCTTGCTAGAATCCCCTCTGCCCCCCTTTCTAACAACCCTCCTGCAGGGTCGTCCATCCCATCAGCAAAGGCAGCCAAGACAAGAGGATGGGAGTTGTAGTACAATCCCCATCAAGATCAGGAAAGAGCCTGGTCTAAAAGTCCACCCTGCCAGATCCGTTCCAGCTGGAAACACACACACACCCCAATCCTGATCATTTTTGGAAGGGTCTCCCTTATTCCCTCCCCCACCTCTTCTAACAACCCTCCTGCAGGGTCGTCCATCCCATCAGCAAAGGCAGCCGAGTCAAGAGGATGGGAGTTGTAGTACAATCTCCATCAGGGTCCCCTCTGCCTCCTTTCCCCGCCCCCTCTAACCACCCTCCTTGCAGGGTCATCCACCCTATCAGCGAAGGCAGCCAAGACAAGAGGATGGGAGTTGTAGTGCATCCCCCATCAAGAGCCTGGTCTAAAAGCCCACCCCCCCAAACACGTACACCCCAACCCTGATCACCTTTGAAAGGGTCTCCCTTATTCCCTTTTTCTCCCCCTCTAAACACCCTCCTTGCAGGGTCATTCCATCCCATCAGCGAAGGCAGCCAAGACAGGAGGATGGGAGATGTAGCAAATCCCCCATCAAGAGTCTAAAAGCCCACCCACCCCCCCAAAAAAAACACGTACATCCCAATCCTAAGGCTCTCCTTTATTCCCTTTTGCTCCCCCCCCACTCTAACAACCCCCCTGCAGGGTGGTCCCAAGGCCGGCAAAGCAGCCCTACTCGTTTTCCCACCCACCCACCCCCAAAAAAAAAAAAAAGGCCGGACTCAGCTCCACTGCGCCAGCCGCTGGAGGCTCCACCGAGGGAGGGAGGGGAGCCAAGAGGGGCGCGCCGGCCCCGCCCACTCGCTTTGTCCGCCGCGCGCCGGCAGGGAAGGGGTTAAGCTCCTCCCCCTCCTCCTCCTCCTCCCCCCCCTCCCCTCCCGTCAACGGCCCTAACGGCCCTTTTACCCGCTGTTGATCCCCAGGGGTAAAGTGGGGTCTTCGCCCGGGATGGAGTCCATGGCGCGGCCCCGGGAGGCGGCGAGAGGGAGGCGGCTGACGGGTGGAAGCGGCGGCGGCGGCGGCGGCGCCTCTTCTTCGCCTCCGACTTTGGCGGCTGCCTCGGAATTTTAAACGACCGCAGCAGGCGCTCGGACCGCCCCCCGCCCCCCGCCCCCCGCCGGCGGGGGCCATCTTGGCGAAGCCGCCGACGCCGCCCGGAGAAGGGCAGAAAGAGGGGAGGCGGGAAAAGGAAAGCAAGAGTCTACGAGGGCGCCATTTTGAGGGCGGGAAAGGCGCCGAGAAGCCCGTCCCGGCGCCATCTCGGTTGAGGGAGAGAGAGAGGGAAAAAAAAAAGAAAAAGGAAAAAAAAAGAGGGTGGAGATACAGTGGGCGACGTGGTGGTTTGACTTGGGCCGGCCGCGCCTGCGCGGTGAGAGGGAGTGAAGGCGAGGAGGGAGGCCGGGGCGCCATCTTGGTCGAGGGCGTGGTACCCAAGAAACCTAGAATAAAATAGAATAGAATAGAAATTGGAATAGAATAGAATAGAAATTGGAAGAGAGTAGAGTGGCATAGAATAGAAATTGGAATAGAATAGAATAGAAGTTGGAATAGAATAGAATAGAAATTGGAAGAGAATAGAATAGAATAGAATAGAAATTGGAAAAGAGTAGAATAGAATAGAAATTGAAAGAGTAGAATAGAATAGAAATTGGAAGAGAGTAGAATAGAATAGAACAGAAATTGAAAGAGTAGAATAGAATAGAAATTGGAAGAGAGTAGAATAGAATAGAAATTGAAAGAGTAGAATAGAATAGAAATTGGAAGAGAAGAAAATAGAATAGAATAGAATAGAATAGAAATTGGAAGAGAGTAGAATAGAAATTGAAAGAGTAGAA
Source organism: Ahaetulla prasina (assembly GCF_028640845.1). Taxonomy (NCBI): domain Eukaryota; kingdom Metazoa; phylum Chordata; class Lepidosauria; order Squamata; family Colubridae; genus Ahaetulla; species Ahaetulla prasina. The sequence continues at coordinate 9,625,584 of NC_080554.1, forward strand.
TAGAATAGAAATTGGAAGAGAGTAGAGTAGAATAGAATAGAAATTGAAAGAGAGTAGAATAGAATAGAAATTGGAAGAGAATAGTATAGAATAGAATAGAAATTGGAAGAGAATAGAGTAGAATAGAACAGAAATTGAAAGAGTAGAATAGAATAGAAATTGGAAGAGAGTAGAATAGAATAGAAATTGAAAGAGTAGAATAGAATAGAAATTGGAAGAGAAGAAAATAGAATAGAATAGAATAGAAATTGGAAGAGAGTAGAGTAGAGTAGAATAGAAATTGAAAGAGAGTAGAATAGAATAGAAATTGGAAGAGAATAGTATAGAATAGAATAGAACAGAAATTGGAAGAGAAGAAAATAGAATAGAATAGAATAGAACAGAAATTGGAAGAGAGTAGAGTAGAATAGAATAGAATAGAATAGAATAGAATAGAATAGAATAGAATAGAATAGAATAGAATAGAATAGAATAGAATTTTTTTATTGGCCTTGTGTGATCGGACACACAAGGAATTTGTCTTGGTGTATATGCTCTCAGTGTACATAAAAGAAAAGATAACCTTCATCAAGAAGTGGAAGAGGGGGAAAAAAGGATGGGCTGATTCAGATTCACAGATTTGGAAGGGACCTTGTGGGTCATCTACTCCAACCCCTTGCCCAAGCAGAAGACCTTACCCCATTTCTGACAGATGGCAGTCCAGTCTCTTTCTTGAAACCCTCCAGGGATGAAGCTCCCATGATTAATTAAGATGCTTTAGGAATTGGTTGATGGAGATGCAAATTAAAGTTAGGTTGGATGGGGACAGCTCTCCAAAACTGGGGGTGGGGGATGGGGAGGCCAAGCCCATCAAGTCCAGGAGCTGGACCACAACTCCCATTCTCTATTTCTCCTGCCTATCCTGATGGGACCTGGAGTCCACATGTCTTCTCTGATGGGACTTGGAGTCCGCATGTTTTGTTTTATTTATTTATTTCCCTGTTTTCACGTGGAGTTGGACTTTCGATCCTGGGAACAAAATTCAGATGTTTGGCCACGGACTCGTAATTATGACGGTTGCAGTGTCCCAGGGGGAGGGACGTGATTGATCGCCTTTTGAGAACTTCTGACAGGCAAAAAGCCAGATTCCCTTAACAACCGTGTTACTGAGGTAACAACAGCAGCGATTCGCTTAAGAAACGTGACAAGAAAGAAATCGTAACATGGGGCGAGACTCAGTTAACATCAATTCTGGGCTCAGTGGTGGTCATAAGTTGAGGCCTAACTAGACGTTCTTTCTCTGCACGTGGTTTTTTTCAGATTCCTCTAGAAACGAGATGCGAAGACGAAGCTGCACGCCGTAAAATAAACTTATAAAACAGCCCAGCTGGGTTAGATACAAATTATCTACATTTTATTTGTTGTTTAAATAACATTCTTCGGTATAAATTCCAGGTAAATTCGAATCCATACTCTCACCCCTCGCACACATTCTGTACGCTCTTCCACGCAGAGCGACATTTTTTCCCCTCTCAAACAAATGCATTTCATAAGCCGAACAAATGGTTAGGATTAAAAAGCCTCCCCCCCCCCAAAAAAAAATATATAGTTGACATGTCATATTAGAACGCATACAAGCTCTGCAAGTCAAAATCTTAATGCAAAGAACCAGAGGCATAAAACGGTGCGAGATTATCAGAAGTTTAGAGGGTTGCATTAAAAGATAACGCATTTTCAAGCTTCTTTTAAATCGATTATGTCTGTGGGACGTAGACTCTTCTTTCGCATATCCTTAAAAGTGTCCAACGGGCTGGGCAAACCATGCTAAAATGATCATACTCGTTTCATAAATTTAAATATATTATTTTTTTGGCCAGGTCTATCGTGGTACCTATTTCATTATACAGTTTCATGCCATCTCTCTATAGTTAAAACTTCATGCAATTATTTCTAGCTAGGGGTAGGTCATTAAATTTAAGATTTTTGGGGGGGGGGTGGAAAGATACACACAAACACACAAAGCCTCTCTATTTACGTTTGGAAACAATTTTTCCCAAGTGGTCATGGAACGGATTATTTCACACATTCACTGGGCCATTTTCCTTAAAATCGTAAAACATTTTGAACGCTATTTTGTGTGAAGACCGACGCTGCTGGGATATCACCTCTGTTCAACCCATCAACTCAGGGATTGAAGTGGCTCACCCTTCTCGTTTATTATTATTATTATTATTATTATTATTATTATTATTATTATTATTATTATTATTATTATTATTATTATTATTATTTAAATTTTTATACCGCCCTTCTCCCGAAGGACTCAGGGCGGTTCACAGCCTGATAAAAAATACAAAATAATACAATATAAATACGATTAAAATATAATTAAAAAACTTATTAAATTGGCCACGATTAAAATTTAGAATAAAAACCCATTAAAAACCCATAAGTTTAAAAACTAACCCAGTCCAGCGTGGATGAATAGGTGAGTTTTAAGCTCGCGGCGTTTATGTGACTTAAATCAAAATTCGCCTGTTTTTTGTTTTGTTTTTTCACTTTGTGTACATTTCCTTGAAGGTGTGTCTAGTGGTGCCCTTCTGGCAATCTTCGCTTGCACACCCAAGTGATTTAATTGTTTCACAGGCTTTTTTAAGGACCCGTGACCAGGGTTTGTTTTTTTTTGCACTGTGGAGACATCACCTGCTCATGGGCCACTTTGATCCCATGGGAGTAAATGTGTTTTATGACTCATTCAACATCAGTCAAGGTGTTCCGCTTACAAGCTCAACGCGCCATTGCAATATTTGCAAAAAGATGTCCTTGCAAGCTTTTGTTGGGTTTTTTTTAAAAAAAAAGGTCTTTTGAAGAGTTTTGAACTTTGCCGTTCTCGGGGCTAAAGAAAACATCAGCCCTGATGATGTTCCCTAGTTGGGTAATGAAACATCTACAAGGAAACCTCCAAACACCAGAGAGTTTTGCATAAAACATCATATCCAGCAAACGTCTTCTTGTCTCAATTGCAACTGATAGCAGGACTGTCTGAGGGCTTCAAGACATGATGGAGACCTCTTCTTCAAAACCTTCCTAAATAACAGCACTCAACATCCACTTTCTGGAGGAAGGGGGACCCTGTCTCACCCTGTTTTAGCAAAACGTAAGGATTGCCGATGCAATATTTACCACCCAAACCCCATAAGCCAAAAATTGGAAGAGTCTTCAAAGTTCTGGAAAGATCAAAAGAAGAAGGCGTGACTTTAGCAAAGCCGCTGCCCAGGACAAAAAAGAAAAGTGCAATTTTTTAAAAAGGAAAGCAAATAGGGTACGTCAATAAAGGAGAATATTTGTAGCTCAGGGTTGAAATGAGGGGGCTATGATTGGTCAAATGTTGTGCGCGATGCCATAAGGGTACCATATCTGTGGGATCCTTGGTGGTCTCTGAGCTTGGTGGTTTTCTTGCAAGACGTCTCATTACCCAACTAGGGTAACATCATCCGTGCTAGAAGGGAATGGGTTTGCTCTCTGTTTATATATATATATTATAGCTCCACTCCCTTCTAACCGGGGTGAAATGCTCCCGGTTTGGACCGGATCGCCAGATCCGGTAGCGATGGCGGCGGGTGGTTCGGAGAACCAGTAGCAAAAATCCCTGCTCTCCCCCGCCATGCCCAGCTGAGCCACACGATCATCAGAGGGTTTTTTTTAACTTGTAAAAGCATTTTTTTCAACCGAAAAAATGCTTTTAAAAGTAAAAAAAAAAAGCCTCTGATGATCGCGCGGCTCAGCTGGGATCATCAGAGCCTTTTAAAAGCATTTTTTACAACCTCTTCGGCGGAAGGGGTTGTAGAAAAAATGCTTTTAAAAGTAAAAAAAAAAAGGCCACGTCCACCAAGTCACATTAGCCCCTCCCACCAAGCCACGCCCACAGATGTAAAATTAACAAATTTTACATTTCACCCCTGCTTCTAACACTAATGACATTACCCAGTTGGGTAATGAAACGCCTGCAAGAAAACCACCAAGTTCAGAAAGAACCCAAATATAGGTGTACCATATAAATATGGTCCACCTATGGCATCCCGCACAACATTTGACCAATCATAACCTCTTTGAAAGCGGTAAAACGCTCTAAAATCCAAATTCAGTCTAGCAGATGGCTGTAACCGCAGGACAAAAAATAATCCTTCGCATATAAATCGTCCCATTCCTCCTGTTCAGAGTTAATTTATCTCAGCAACTTCGGGAGCCTCAAAAAGCGCTAAGAACATGTTTCTTTGATCTACTACGGAAGAAACCAGCGCTCAAAAATCTCGGTTTTATCTCGGTTCAAGTCTATTTTCGTTTCGCTTCTGGCTCCGTCAGCTGAAATCCTATCAACCTTTCCTGCTAATATCACTTCCCGGAATATCCAATTCCACTTCGTCGGCCTACAGTGCAATTTCTCCCACACCAACCGTGCTGACGAAAGTTGTTTTCCCTTTGTCGGAACAAGTGTGACACTGCGCAGGGAGTAATTTCACACAATTTCCTTCTCCAAACCCGGGAGGAAACCGGGTTCTGCGTTCTCTGCACACACACACCCCGAAGCCTGACAGTTAAGTTAATCAGATGTGCGCACGGAGCAAATAGGGTCGCCCAACTCCCGATGCGTCAATTCATACAAGACTCGCAGCTCCAAGAAGAGGAGCTACTTAAAAAAAAAACCAAACCTCTCAATAAAGGAGATGAAATACTGGCAGATGTTTTAGTTGGTGTGTGTTCCTGAGATGTTGTAAGTCTCTTTCCAACCTTGTAAGATTGTTGACTAGCACTGGTGATGTTATGTAGTTTGGATATCGAAACGTCTGTGAGAAAACAACCAAGCTCAGAGAGTACCAAGGACCCCACAGTTGTTGTTGTCCTCCTCCTCTTCCTCCTCCTCCTCCTCTTCCTCCTCCTTTCTGCAAACCCTACTCTCTTCTAGCACTGATGATGTTACCTAGTTTGGGTCACGAAACGTCTGTAAGAAAACAGCCAAGCTCAGAGAGCACCAAGGACCCCACAGTCATTGTTCTCCTCCTCCACCACCTCCTCTACCTCCTCCTCCTCCTCCTCCTCCTACTTTCTGCAAACCCTACTCTCCTCTAGAACTGATGATGTTACCTAGTTTGGGTGATGAAACGGCTGCAAGAAAACAACCAAGCTCAGAGACCACGAAAAGCACTTTCAGATCAATGACTTCCAGGCTACCACTCTATTTTGTTACTTGGAGTTATTTAGAGAGAGGAACCAATTTCTTAGAGAAGAAGGTTTTGGCTAATAGTTCATGATCCCGCCTTGCCTACTGATAGAAAGAAACCGAACGAGAGCAAGTCACATCTGGTGAGACCCACAGTCTTGAGAATAGAGACTGTGCCACAAGATCTTAATGCCACCCATTCTGATGGCAACCTCTGTTCTAGGTCATTCTTCTAGATCATGTTCTACAGATGTTCTCATGATCATCCTAAGGACCTCTCGGTCGAGAATTTCAGGCCAGGAAAATGTAATTCAGATTGTAATCCTGCCTGTAGCAGAATAAGGAACTCTTGAACCCAGATAGATAGCTTGATTGATAGATGATAGATAGATAATGATAGAGAGATAGAGAGATAGGTAGGTAGGTAGGTAGGTAGGTAGGTAGGTAGGTAGGTAGGTAGGTAGGTAGATAGATAGATAGATAGATAGATAGATAGATAGATAGATAGATAGATAGATGGATGGATGGATGGATGGATGGATGGATAGATAGATAGATAGATAGATAGATGGATGGATGGATGGATGGATTGGTAGATAGATAGATAGATAGATAGATAGATAGATAGGATGAGATGATAGATAAATGATAGATAGATAGATAGATAGATAGATAGATAGATAGATAGATAGATAGATAGATAGATAGATAGATAGATAGATAGACAGAGATAGATAGAGATAGATAGATATAGATAGATAGATAGATAGATAGATAGATAGATAGATAGATAGATAGATAGATAGATAGATAGATAGGATGAGATGATAGATAAATGATAGATAGATAGATAGATAGATAGATAGATAGATAGATAGATAGATAGATAGATAGATAGATAGATAGATTTAAGGCATAGATGGATGGATGCAAGATGGATGGATGGAAGGCAAGAAACTTCTGGAAATCCAAGCCATCATCTAAACTGCCATCCCAAAAATAGCAGATGATAATTTTCAGTATGAGTTTCTGAACTTCATTGGACAAGCCAGATGCTCCACCCTTATAACAATTCATACTATTCCTCCGTTAATGTGGTCAGTTTTGATTAGTGGGTTTTCGTGCAACGCAGACACCCCTGCTTACAAATAAGACAGAGAGTTGGGAAAAGGATGATGGCCATTCTAAATTCAATGCAGATTCTGAAATTTTGCACCAGAGAAATCTGAATTCTCCATCCATATCCTAGAGCATTCAGGGGAACAATTCTATATCTTAACTCTATCTCCCTATCCTAAATCCTTGCCTCCCACCCCCTCCCAAAAAAATCACAAAAGTCTTTGTTAGGTTAAAAAAAAATCCTTGAAATAACAAGCAGGGAAAAGGGAAACTTGAAGATGCAAACAACTTGTATTGTTCGAAGACGAGAGATTCGCAACACACTTGCTCCGTCTGGAGTCCCAGCTCCAGATATTGGCCCTCTAAATTTACAGCACTTTAATACAATACTTACTTTCTCCCACCCACCCCAAATCTTAGCTTAAGTCGGGTTTCATTTGGCCTCGTTTTTTGTTTTTTTCCAACGATGCCTTGAACCCCTGTACAGATAAAAAAAAAATCTTAAAACAGTTAAAATTCAACACCTGATTTTTTTTCTTTTGTACAAATAGTTACAAACGCAGCCAAAGGAATCTCTGTTCACCTTCTGTATACACATTGTTTCTGCTCCAAATACGGTTCCGTAAAAATTCTTGACCACATCTTTATAGAATACAGAATAAGAGAGTTGGAAGGGACCTTGGAGGTCTTCTAGTCCAACCCCCTGCTCAGGCAGGAAACCCTGCACCACTTCAGACCAATGGTTATCCAACCGCTTCTTAAAAACTTCCAGTGTTGGAGCATTCTTTCACGCTTCCTATCTGGAAAAGGAATCCAGGTCGAAGCAAAATAGAGACGCTTAAAAGCCACGTTTAACTTTTAAATAACATTACTTGCTTAGGAGGAAACTATTCACAAAAGAATGGAAAGAGGACGCCTCGGTCCCTTTCTCAAAAAAATAAAGAGAGGAGAACGAAGGGAGTTTATGCAAAACTTTGGTCACCGTCATTCTGTCTGGATCCGTCCATCGTTTTTGTTTTTGTTTTTTTAAATAGCAAAACTCGGACCGAGAAACATTTTGGATTCTTCTTTTCCGAACTTTGCCACTGGTCAACCTTTCCAACAAGCGCTTAAAAAAATTCCTTTCCCAGTGTCCGCCTGAGTTTTTTGAGTGGCTGTGAGATGATTTCTGAGTGACTTCTCCGAGGGTTCCGTACAAAAATATATATATTCAAGCAGCTGCTTCTTTTTAAAAAAATACAGGCGAATACCCACTGTAGCATTAGAAAGGCCGAGCTGAATCCAATCCAGTAACTTTCATATGACTCGCCTCTGTCATCGTCCGACTCTCGCCTTGTTGGACAATGTACAAGAAGCTTGGCCAACCCAAGAAAAAGAAAATACCTACCGTATTTTTCGGAGTATAAGACGCACCTTAGTTTTTGGGGAGGAAAATAAGAAAAAAGCTGATTGGCAGGTGGATCGGCCTCCCCGAATACCCCCAATCAGCTGTTCACAGAGGTGAATTTTAGCAACAGGTTCCTTGGTCGTAAGCTCTGTGCCTTGGTTTTTTTTCAGCCTCTGAAACTTCTGAAACTCTGTTTCAGAAAAAACGTTTTTTTATGCCTCTGAAAGCCTCCGAAACAGCTTCAGAAGAAAAGCCTCTGAAGCTCTGTTTGGGGGCTTTTTTTCTGAAGCTCTGTTTGGGGGCTTTTTTTCTGAAGCTCTGTTTGGGGGCTTCTTTTCTGAAGCTCTGTTTGGAGGCTTCTTTTCTGAAGCTCTGTTTGCAGGTTTCTTTTCTGAAGCTGTTTGGAGGCTTCTTTTCTGAAGCTCTGTTTGGGGGCTTCCTTTAGCTTCCAAAACCTCCATTTGAGAAGCTGGGTGGGGCTATGCACCCAGATTTTCACCCTCTTTTTTGGGGAAAAAAGGTGCATCTTATACTCCAAAATATATGGTAGTTCCTTCTGGCTTGAAACACAGGAACCATGCAATCTTCACCCAAAGCGACCTGGCGCTGATTCATTCCAAGTTTTAAAAACAAAAAAAAAGAAAAAGAAATTTGCAATCCATTCCTGCCCGGATTCGTCATGCTTTGTAGTTATGCATCGGCGTGGCCAACGTCAACTGTCCATTGGGCGCCACTTCGTTGGCGTCGTCTTCTAACAAGCCGGAGATGTCCGCATTGGGGATGCTGTCATGGTAGCTGCTGAAGCTGATGTTGTCCTCCTTCAGTTCGATGGTCCAAAACGGGGCGTTCAGCTTCCGGTTCTGGTATTCGCGGTACATGTAGACGGCGCCTACAAAACCCATCAGCAGAATGACCAGAATGATGATGACTGTCAGGATGATGATGTTGAACTGGGCCCAGGAGACGTCGGCCAACGTCGACGTGCTGTTCTCGGAAGACGGACTTGGGAAAGCCGCCTGTACCGTCGGATGCACCAATGTGGCGTTGAAGACCATGGTAGGCGAGATAGTTGACATGTTTGGAGCTGTAGGGATGAGCCTTGGGGGCGGAGTATATTCTACATTTAAAAAAAAAAAAAGGACAAAGTGAAGAGTTATTATGTGATGCAAGTAACCAGACGTTAGATGGAGGAGAATGGTAGTTCACAGTCTATTCGGGATTGGAGTCACAAGTCACGTTAAAAGTAAAACACTAGTAGCCCTCGTCTTACACAATGGAGCCCAACATTTCTGTCATTGAGCGAGACGTTTGTTCAGTGAGTTTTGCTCTGTTTTATGACCGTTCTTGCCACAGTGGCAAAGTGAATCACTGCAATTGAATAAGTTAAACATCGAGTTGATGGAGCTGGCAGAGATGGCTAAATGGACCGTTTTGAGACTAGGAATAGGAGAATAGAATAGAATAGAATAGAATAGAATAGAATAGAATAGAATAGAATAGAATAGAATAGAATAGAATAGAATAGAATAGAATAGAATAGAATAGAATAGAATAATAATGGAATGGAATGGAATAGAACGGAATAGGATAATGGAATGGAGAATAGAATAGAATAGAATAGAATAGAATAGAATAGAATAGAATAGAATAGAATAGAATAGAATAGAATATGGAATGGAATGGAATGGAATTGAATAGAATAGAGAATGTGGAA